>NW_013669949.1:0-14677 GCF_000517525.1 Limulus polyphemus
TCCTTAATACAAGAACAATTACGGAAGAAAAAATATCCACGGTCTTGGAAAAGCTCCTTAATACAAGAACAATTACGGAAGAAAAAATATCCACGGTCTTGGAAAAGCTCCTTAATACAAGAACAATTATGGAGGAAAACTTCTCTCGATATAGAAAGAGCTTCTTAATAAACAAACACTTTTGAAATAGGTGCTATAAAAAGGAAACAGCGTAACACTTCAACCTCATCAACCAGGAAACATCCCTGGTAGATCTGACAACATGAATCTCAACGGACAATCTTGTATTCCAAATTCGACGGTTCTAATACCACATAAAATTTCTAAAAAAAAAGGTTTACAACGGAAAAATGAGGCAGTCTTGAGTTTTACTGATCTGTGCCAAGAAGGTAGCTTTATTGTTGCGTAGTGGTTGGTGTGGGGTTATTTAAAGATTCAGTTAACATATCAGGTAATCACTCACACCAGGACAATTCTGGGGCTAAACAGGCATACAAAAACTTAAAAGTGAAGTAAAAATAAATTTTTGGCATCATTCTCCTTCTGTTTTTGTAAGATTCCTACATTTTACTTTTATCTTTAGGGACCATCTTGTAATTTGTAAAGTGCATTTCTGGTA
The DNA here is from genome assembly GCF_000517525.1 of Limulus polyphemus. Classification (NCBI taxonomy): domain Eukaryota; kingdom Metazoa; phylum Arthropoda; class Merostomata; order Xiphosura; family Limulidae; genus Limulus; species Limulus polyphemus. The sequence goes on from NW_013669949.1 coordinate 620, forward strand.
ACATTGTATGAATAAATATTGAATTCGCCATAGCAGTTTTCTTAAATCGTTGAGTTTCCTCATTCTTAATTTTTGTTGTTGTTGTTGTTGTTGGTTTTTTTTGTTGTTGTTTTTTGTTTACTAAGCAGTTCTTCGTTGGTCATGAAGATTTTCCCATTCTTAATTGTTTTCTGTTTATTTACCAGACCTTATAGGTCGTGGAGAGTCTTACCCTTTGGCAATTATTCATGCTTGCTAAGCAGATCCTCGTAAGTCGTGGATAATTTTCCTCTGTAGTTTTTCTTGTGTAATAAGCCATTTTTCTTGGGTTGTGGAAAGTTTTACTTATGTAATAAGCCATTGTTAGTGGTTCTTGGAAAGTTTTACTTGTGTAATATTTCGTGTGTTTTTCTTATAGCAAAGCCACATCGGGCTATCTGCTGTGTCCACTGAAAGTAATCGAACCCCTGATTTGAGCTTTGTAAATCCGTAGACTTACCGCTGTCCCACCAAACATTCTCACCCTTTCAGCCATGGGGGCGTTACAATGTAACGGTCAATCCCACTATTCGTTGGTAAAAGAGTAGCCCAAGAGTTGGCGGTGGGTGATGATGACTAGCTACCTTCCCTCTAGTCTTATGCTGCTAAATTAGGGACGGCTAGCGCAGATAGCCCTCGTCTAGCTTTGCGCAAAATCCAAAACAAACAAACAAACCGCTGTCCCAGCAGGGGACTTATTTCCGTAAGAAAAGGAGAACAAAAGTCACAAGTAGCTACAAGGAAAATAAAAAATATGTACTGAGAAACTATAATAACATATGAGTACTATCCGGCGATACAATTCACAATGGAAATATAACAAAGTTCCATTCCTAGGCATGATGGTTACCAGGACACGGTGCTCATATACATCAGGTACAGAAAAGCTACAGGTTCATAGCTATAGATCAAATTGCCCCAACAGTGTAAAGATTGGTGTCATGGACTGCCTAGTTTACAGAATAAACAAAATCTGAATTAAAGAAGATCGTAAGAAAGTAAAAAAAAAGTACAATGCAACAGAAATATATGATTTTTAATACTAATATATATATGTATATATTATTCATCATGTTAGAGTATGAGGCAAAGCAGTATATTGGTAAAACAAGGAAATAATTGGATATGAGATACACATGTAAACAAAATAAGCCTTTTACACCCACCCAATTAATAACACAATCAATCTAGCACATAAATCAGCAACATCTGGATATTCCTCCAAAAATCTTTCAAAAAATTAATTGTTTCAAATCCCAACAGAAGAGCCCTCAGTCAAGTGGATAGCATACCGGCCTTTCGAATCCCGTCCCCTACCATCACAGAAGTCCTCAAAACTTCCCTAAGAACGACAGTAGATTAGCAGCTACAACACAGGATAAAAACTACATTGCAATTAGTATCCAGTAAAAATATAAATAATTCATAATAACTTTTGATCAGAGCAACTAGAAATCGAGCTCGTAATGAGTATAATTAATCAAATATACTTTTCTTACGTTCTTACTTATAATGCATTGTTTCATCATTTTGGATACCCTCACTGTTAAAGATGTTTTTGGACTTACATCCAGTTATATCTCAATATCTCACGCTGTTCGGCAGTTTAGGGGGTTTATGTTAGTCCTAAATACATATTTTAACCTAACATTGCAAAACAATAGCTCCGCCCCCAGTGGCACAGCGGTATGTCTGCAGATTTACAACGCTAGAATCCGGGTTTCGAGACCCGTGATGGGCAGAGCAGAGATAGCCCATTGTGTAGCTTTGTGCTTAATTACAAACAAACAAGCAAAAGAATATCTACAATAAAAGTATAATAATAAAGATTGATATTAAAAATAATAAACTTAGATACATTAAACATTCTAACATATATTGTTAACGAAAGTAACAATACAGATACAATAGAGGATACTTTACTTAAGAAACACACAAACACTATCTGTCGTAAGTAACACTTAAACATAAGTGATCATATAGATTATAGACTGAAGAACATAACAAACAACGACTGATATCCAGTCGTTACAGCCTTACTGTCACTGGTGATGACATGCTAGATTGTTGCGATAAAACCTAATTAAACCGTATACTTTACTTAGATATCATTAATATTACCTACAAACCCTAAATATAGTTAATTAAGAAATCCTAACTATTTATAATGATTTAGCATAAAACTGATTTATACAAATCAGTTTTATGCTATATCAGTAGAATTTGTGTTTTGGCATCCTGTCTGCCTCCAGTTATCGCTCAACATATTTTGTATAATGATAATATTACAGTGAACTTGAGATTAACAACAACGATTTGTGTCACATCATAAGTATATAACTCTCCAAATTCTAAGATTAAATAAGTAATATAGCTACATCGGGACAACATCTGAAATAATGTTACGAGGAAGAAAATGTGGTCAACATTTCTGTTGACTTCATTGAATTCTTAGCATTAAAGTGTATATAATACACACAAACGAAAGATGGTCTGGTGGATTGTTTATAATACACACAAGAGAGGGATGACCTACTAGCTTGTTTATAATATACACAAGAGAGAGATGGCCTACTAGATTGTTTATAATACACACAAGAGAAAGGTGGTCTGGTAGATTGTTTATAATACACACAAGAGAGGGATGGCCTACTAGCTTGTTTATAATATACACAAGAGAGAGATGGCCTACTAGATTGTTTATAATACACACAAGAGAGAGATGGCCTACTAGATTGTTTATAATACATATAAGAGAGAGGTGGTATGGTAGATTGTTTATAATACACACAAGAGAGGGATGGCCTACTAGCTTGTTTTTAATATACACAAGAGAGAGATGGCCTACTAGATTGTTTATAATACATATAAGAGAGAAGTGGTATGGTAGATTGTTTATAATACACACAAGAGAGAGATGGCCTGCTAGATTGTTTATAATACACACAAGAGAGAGATGGCCTACTAGATTGTTTATAATACATATAAGAGAGAGGTGGTATGGTAGATTGTTTATAATATACACAAGAGAGAGAGATGGCCTACTAGATTGTTTATAATACACAAGTTAGGGATGGCCTGATATATTGTTTATAATACACACAACAGAGAGAGGTGGCCTACTAAATTGTTTACAATACACAAGTTAGGGATGGCCTGATAGTTTGTTTATAATACCCACAAGTGAGGGATGATCTGGTAGATTGTATATATATCATAAGAGGATAGCAAAGAATGGCACAAAACTCTAATAAAACAGTAAAGATTCAGTTCAAATAACCTTTAAAACCTTTACTATTGACTGCTAAGGCTGTATAGATATAACAATGCACAAAAAAGCACGCATGTAAGATTTACAAGTAAAAGAAAGTCCGCTCAAAACGACCCATTTGTAATTATTCTTCTTCTTATTATTATTACTCTCTTGTCAGCTTACAACAAAATCAGCTTAGTATATTGCATCCAAACCTTTTGTAAAATACTAAATAAGGTATTGTGAAGGTTGTAGGGGTAATTAAACATCGATTCGTTTCTTCTATATTTTACATAAGCTAAAAAACATCATAATTCTAGTGAAAACGATGTTATTTTTTACAAACATATGGCGTTCCTTTAAAAAGCTTAAGTACAGGGTGAAACAGGAATGGTTTCATTGTCTTGAATTTTTTACATCTTCTACAGTAATTCCTTTTCGCTGAATCCGAAAATAATATCCATTTTTCTCCATCACGTACAGATTTTTTACAAAACGTCGTTACGCAATACATAAAAGAAAGGCCACAACACGTTGTTTTGAGGCTAAAAGACGTAGATTTCACAAAAACATCAGGATGAATGAGGATACATATTCGTTTGACATCAGTGTTATTCCCTTTTCTTCAGTTGGTTTGTATTTTTGTTAACAGACATAATAATAAAAAAATTTTCATTGTGGTAAATAAATAATAATGTGATCTAAGTAAGAGTCTTGTTTTCTTCTAGATTTGTAATAAATCCTTACGTGATAGAAAAAAGAATATTATTTTCGGAAATATGCGTAGCTGAATTATGGAAAATCCATTATTAAAACAAAAATAACTTTTATGAACTTTGAATTCGCAGGCCTGTGTAATAGATGAACATTAGATGACTGTAACATGTAGATACTCAATGCTTTGTGCTCTATACAACTGGGTCTTTAGGGAACAAACCCCTATATTATGTATAAAGTGAAGGAGTAAAAGAAACACATAACATTGTATTTTATTACACACATTCATAGAATAGTTATTTTAAAATAAACGAAGTTTATTTAAAGCGATGTTTTAAACACATAGGTTATATTTGAAAAGGCTGCTTTTCTACTAGTAAAACTTTGTATGTGCTTAGTGGGGATTGTGTCTTAGTCTAGGCATATATTTGCCGATTGCTATACATTATATATAGATAATTTAGTTACACAGAAACTATAAATGTTCACTGTATTCTCAAACATATCTCCATGAAAATCTCTTAAACTGCAGCTTAACATTTTATATCTCGAACTAATGCGATCAAATAGTCAATAGCTACAGTAAATCATCATGAACCGTACCAGCTAGCTACTAGCTATGTTTATTATCATTACAATATATAACGTTAACTACCATATCAAGTAATCCTTTGCCCATAGTTGAGCATAAAAAAGCCAGCAAACCAGGTACATAAAAAAATGGGAATTTAAACACCTGCAAATTGGGATAATACAAAAGTAAGGAAACAAGGCTGGAGATACTGTAGCCATTATTTACTCAAACTACATGTCCCTATTTTGGGATTGTTGTTGTTTATTATTAAGCACAAAGCTATACAAAGGACTATCTGTTCTCTGCCTACCACAGGTATCTAAACCTGGTTTCTAGCAATATCAGTCCACAGACATACCGCTGTGCCACTGGATGGTAACAGCATGAAGACAAAATAAGGGCTTGTAGTTTGAGTAAGTAATGTATACAGTATCTCCAGCCTTGTTTTTTTTTACGATCTCCATTTGCAAGTTTTTAAATTCCCAATTTTGTATTTATTTCTCTTGTAATACACACAAGTGAGGGATGACCTGTGAGTTTTTTTATAATACACATAAGGGAGGGATAATCTCTTAGATTGTTTATAATAAACAGAAGGAAGCAATGGTATGTTAGACTGCTTATAACTAGGGATTCTGATTTTTGGATGAAGTGTTTTTCTAAGTTCTGGTCAATAATTTTAAAAAATCAGGCAGAATTTTTAATAAAAAAAAGAGAAAAGCCTGAGCTGACTTAGGAAATGATTCAACACTCTTTCTTGCATCCACAGCTTCTTTACAGTGGTGGACTCATTAATTTCAATAGTTCATTCCCGTTTTTCATTCAGAGCTACACAGGATTCATAAATGGATTGCCTCACAAAAGCAGCATCTTAAGATGACAGCATTCCTAAGATTATACCTATCTTTTCTGTTTGGTACAACCTCTACGCTCTGTTACAAGAAAATGAAAAGCTTCACTTCTGTAATGTGGTACATTTTGTCTAGCATAACACCATCGCTCTCCAGATCTTTCTGCCAAGTTAAAAACGGTTCAAGCTTTTCTTCCAGAAACACAAGCTTGGCATAAACTATTTGTTGTTGTTGTTGAGTGGGAACTGTTTTTTTAATGTCAAACATATTTTTATTCGGGGCATTATCTCTCTTCAACAGTGCCATCAGGCTAGTCCACATTTGTATAGCAATATGCAGACTCTCAAAGAAACAGAACAATCTAGTAGAAACAAAAACTGGGGGTTCATTACATTTTAAATTCCAAATTTACCACACACTTTATTGTACAGTTGTTCTAATTTGTAAGCATATTTAAACAAGGCACCAAATTTGATAAACAGCTTTCTAACAGCTGACACTGCAGAGCAGCCAAGGACAGTGTCGACAAAATTCTGAATTTCACATCTTTTACATGCAAGAGTTTATTGACACCTTCACCAACACGTATGTCATTCACCATCTTTGGCATGTACTGTTCAGAATCAAATACAATGGCAAGAACATCAGACCACTTCTTCTCACATTGCAATGATTTTGTAAGCGCCAATGTAATGCTGACACTGTTTGAGACAGCAACATTATAAACATCTACTAATGCAATTTCGTGATTCCCGTTTAGAGCGTTGGAAGTTGACATCAGTGTATGGACTGTGCTCTTTCTAAGTACATCTGAAGACTCATCAACAATCAGACAAACTTTTTTTTTTTACCTGTCTTTTAATTTCTGTTTCAAGTTTCCGATATATTTCAGGCAAGTATTTTTCTTGCGAATTAGCATACTTGGGAATAGTTCCTGAACAACATTTCTTCACAAACTCTTCTAAAGATCCATGTAAACCCAAACCAGCTTTGGAAAGTGCTTCAACAAATGAGTGAATTGCACTCTGACCTTCTATCTCTTTACCCCTCTGCCTGACCTGCATATCCCTGAAAGTTGGCTGCACTGTACAACTCCATAATTTTTCAGCCTCTGTTTTAGAGGAATATCACGTGCACTACGAAAATGCTCGTTTATCTGGTCATGATATTTCTTTTGTCTATTAACTGAACTTCAGTGCACAGTATTTGCGTACAATAGCTGTTTCTTCAGGCCCAGTACCAATGTCGCCACAAACAAACTTGAAATCAGGATATTCTTTTACCTTGATAATAGGTATTTTGCGTTTTCTACCCATAACTGAAGAGATGTATTTATCACTCTCTCCAGTTCCTTTCTCTACCCCCTGTTGTTGTTTCCTTTCTATCACTTCTCTGTTCCAATCCAATTTTCATTGTTTTGAAGAGGAATTGCAGATATTAACTGCATTACAAAACGTATGGAAAACCGAATTTTAACTTTTTCGCTCCATTCCGTTTTACAAAGAGGAAAGATTGACCGTGACATCTATACCGGAAACACATAACTATATATTGCTCTAATAATTGTAAAATTAAAATATGAATCCACATTTTTCTTACAGGTAAGGGACTGACATGGCCTGGTGGTTAGGGCGCTAGATTCGCAACCTCTGGGTCGGGGTTCGAATCTCCGTCACCGAACATGCTCGCCCTTTCAGTCGTGGGTCGTTATAGTGTGACAGTCAATCCCACTATTCGTTGGTAAAAGAGTAGTGCAAGAGTTGGCAGTGAGTGTTGTTGACTAGCTGCCTTCCCTCTAGTCTATTACTACTAAATTAGGGACGGCTAGCGCAGATATCCCTCGAGTAGCTTTGTGCGAAATTCAAAAGAGACCAAATCTTGCAGGCAAGTAAATTTACCTTCGTCGATTCCTGTTCTATACTTTTGCGTTTGAATCACGGAAAACTGTGCATGTGTTTTTCATATACAGGCTTCTGCCTATTCGGAGAGTTTTCGGGTTAAACCCCAATTCAGAAAAACAAAAACGTTTTCGGGAGAGAGGCAAAATCGGGCAAAACCCGAAAATCACAACCCTTGTTTAAAATACACATGGCTTGCTAGATTGTTTATAATACACACCGTGAGGGTGGGGGTGAGGAATGACCTGCTAGATTGTTATGGAGAAATAACATGTTGTTTCTAACTGATCGGTAGATCAAATTTCTTTATGCCCTTTATGCTCACTCGTAGTTAAAAATTAAGATATTAAAACATTTTGACAGTAATAAACTTCATTATCTTCTATGTTTTAGCCCTGTGATTACACTCAGATGGCTCAAAATTGTAAGGTTAATGAAACTGTAAGATTACGAGTTACATTGAAAGAAAGAAAAGTAATGGAAGTTCTAGAAGATTCGCTCAGAACTTATAGTTAAAATACAAAATGAGAAGAAGCTAGTATAGCTTCAAAACAGTCCAAAAATAATTTATCAATTCCTAATAATAATCACCATATTTGTTAGCATGCGCATCTGTTCGAAAAACAAAAAATAAAACCTGATAAAGATCTCTGTGGTAGTAGCTTGAAACTTCGTTTACAAACGACCAGAATATACAAAACAAACTAAACTTTATACAAGAACCAAACAGTTGTAAGGATGGTAGTAGTAGTACAAGAAGGGGGATTAGTACAGTTTCTACTAACTGCATGGTAGTGCAACCCCCATTTCTATATTTAATAAATCGAGAAGCTTTAGTTCAGCTTATAGCATCGTTGGCGAGCTACATGTATCAATGAAATGACTAAGGATGATAAGGATGGTAGTAGTAGTACAAGAAGGGGGATTAGTACAGTTTCTACTAACTGCATGGTAGTGCAACCCCCATTTCTATATTTAGTAAATCGAGAAGCTTTAGTTCGGCTATTAGCATCATTGGCGAGCTATATGTATCAATGGAATGACTAAGGATGGTAGTAGTAGTACAAGAAGGGGGATTAGTACAACTTCTACTAAGTGCATGGTAGTGCAACCCCCAATTCTATATCTAGTAAATCGAGAAGCTTTAGTTCAGCTTTTATCATCATTGGCGAGCTACATGTATCAATGGAATGACTAGGCATTTAACATAAAAGTGCCATAGTTATCCAACACTAACGTTTCGTATTCGTCTTAGACATTCGATTTTATAATTCCATTGTGTTCTTAGAAGATAAATGGGATTAGATTTCAGATGAATTGGCCCCCAGAAGAAATAATTTTTCGATTTTTTAGACTCGTATTTCCCAAAGAATCTACATAAGTTCCAACACATCGCACTTGTAAATATTTAACTTGCAGACTAGCTTTTAACTGACAGACTAGAAGGAAAGCAAGCTAGTCATCAGCACCCATTGCCAGCTTTTGGGCTACTCTAGCTGAATATTGGGATTTAACTGTCACTCTTACAATGCATCCGCTGCCCCAAAGTGCGGAGCGCGAATATTTTTTTTTGTTGTTGTTGCGGTAACGGGACTCAAACCTTGGATTCGTTAAAAAGCAGCTGTAATTAATCTGAGTATAAAACTTCAGGATAAGTCTACTGTAGAGTCAAGACTTAACTTCTTTGTATAATTCAGGGTAAGCCAACAAAGGGATCAAGTCTTATCAAGATAAGTCAACGGAAGACTGAAGAGTTATCTTTCAAGTATAAATTTTGTAATTTGTTTTGTAAGCAAATATATTTATTTTGAAACCTGTGCATGGGAAGCATGTAGTTTTTGTTTTCATTTCCTATAGGTTATTTAAATATTTTATTTTATTCTATCTGTGGTTACTTCTTTGATACAATTCACAATGGAAATAGAACATAATATTATCTGGCAATGCAATTCACAATAGAAATAGAACATAACAATACTATCCGACGATACAATTCACAATGGAAATAGTACATAAGAGTACTATCTGGCGATACAATTCACAATGGAAATAGTACAAATGAGTACTATCCGGCGATACAATTCACAATGGAAATAGAACATAATAATATTATCTGGCAATGCAATTCACAATAGAAATAGAACATAACAATACTATCCGACAATACAATTCACAATGGAAATAGAACATAACAATACTATCCGGCGATACAATTCACAATGGAAATAGAACATAATAATATTATCTGGCAATGCAATTCACAATAGAAATAGAACATAACAATACTATCCGACAATACAATTCACAATGAAAATAGTTCATAACAGTACTATTCGGCGATACAATTCACAATGGAAATAGTATAACAATACTATCCGGCGATACAATTCACAATGAAAATAGAACATAACAATACTATCCGGCAGATAAAGCTCTGAAACCCAGGATTTAACTCGTATATATACTGACGTTATATATGAGTATATACACTACAAACGAGATTTCAGAATTGATAAGCCATCTAAACACATAACATCTGGCGATATAATTCACAATAGAAATCGAACATAACAATACTATCCGGCGATACAATTCATAATAGAAATAGAATCTTTCATGTTATTTGCAGTTCTGTATGACATAGACAAACTTTCTAATTACCACTTTCCATGTATTTACAGTTCTGTATGATTTGGACAAACTTTCTAATTACCACTTTCAATGTATTTACAGTTCTGTATGATTTGGATAAACTTTCTAATTACCACTTTCATGTTATTTGAAGTTCTGTATGACATAGACAAACTTTCTAATTACCACTTTCAAGCTATTTACAGCTCTGTATGATTTGGACAAACTTTCTAATTACCACTTTCATGTTATTTGCAGTTCTATATGACATAGACAAACTTTCTAATTACCACTTTCATGTTATTTACAGCTCTGTATGATTTGGACAAACTTTCTAATTACCACTTTCATGTTATTTGCATTTTTGTATGACTTGGCCAGGTTTTCTAATTTCCAATTTCAAATCAGTGCTTTATAGAATCAACTATTCTTGATTTTTTTATATACTACGTTATATTGCCAGTAAATATGTCTGTATATGTAAAACATTTTGTTTCAAGGCATTTTCTATAGTTGGACTGCTATTATTATGAATGATATTTCCATGTCGAACCCACTTTTATGTTTTCTATGTTTACAAATATTGTTTTTCCTAGTTCTCTTTACCAGTTATTTGAAATAAATGTCTGGAAGCATGTCAAGTAAAATCAGTTATTAGTACGGAATATTACAAGTGGGAACAGATTATTTAACGTTATAGAGATGTTTATGAATTGGTTCACAGGTTGATTTCAAGTATACAAGTGGTTATGACCTCTTAAAGTCCAACTACATTTTACGCTTATACCAAACTATAAGTGGAGATAAACAACGAAGAAATGATCTTGTGTGGTGTAAGTGTTGGCAGTGATTAGTGTAAATCTTAGCATTTCTCCCCTCACCCTCAATTACTGGCTAGATATGTGTGGTTAAGTATCACACTTGTTTAAATCAACCTGTTAAAATGGAAATTAACGTTTGGAGTTTTGAATCAGAGAACCGATAACGACCATGTCGTTTTATCGCAATTAATTGGACGGTGTGTGACCTAGTGGTTAGCAGAATGTGAATCCTAAAATTCATGGCTCGAATCTCGATGCCTCAAAAAATCTACTCTCCGCACTTTGGAGTCGTGAGTACGTTATAAAGTGGTGGTCAAATGTCATTATTCGGTCAGATGAGAGTCCAAGAGTTGGCAGTTGCCTTTAGCCTAAACAGTTTGTTTGGTTCAAAGCGCAATGTTACAATATGGGTTATCTATGCTTTGCTAACTGCGATTATCGAACCTTACCTCTGAACTACCGGAGGGAGGGTCATCTCAACAGAAGAATTTCTTTGAAAATCTAATTCAACCTAAACATAAAGGGCTCTGTTTCATAATATTTATTTATTTCGTGACTCTTAACCGCTGAGAGCCACTTTAACATGCTTAAACTGGGTGGTTGTCAATCAGGGCCAACGCTAGGGGGTGCTGCCCCCCCCCCCTCCCCCAAGAAAGAGGAACTGAAGCCGGGACTCTTGTCAGTGGCAACTCTTACCAAAAGTAGATAATGTTTTGTTGTGTTTTTTCTTGCTCATTGTATATGCATATTTGCACAGGGTGAGAAACGAGGTTAAAGGCCAGAAACGTGTATTTACATCATATCTACAATCTACTGTTTTATTAAGCAAGTGTTCCCATTAAAAAAAAGAAGCGCTTCTTTCTTTTCATAATAGAAGTAACAGTCATTCGCAGGCGCGTTATAAGAATAACAGTCAAATCCCACTATTCGATTAGAGTAGCCCACCAGTTGTATGGTGCTGAGATGAAACCTTCTCTATAAAATTAGGGACAGGTAGCTCTTGAATAGCTTTGCGCAAAATTTCAACAAACAACGACAGTCATAAGGATTTCGATTTGCAAAATGATATTTTAATGAAACGAATAACGTTTCTTTACAAAGTACGTATTTTAGTTAACCTTAATTTTTTCGGTAATAAAAACACTTTTAATTAGTATCTACTGCCATCTACGACTCATGTTTTTGTATTGTATTAATGTAATGCGTAATTTCTAGGTTGCATTCAGATTATATCTTTAATTCAAATAGGAAAATAAGAGTTAGGTTTAGCCCATAAAATACATCACTCACTTAGTAAGGTCTATACAATTCAGTAATAGAAAAAAACTACAGCTATAATATTTATTTGCTTGGTGTTTTTATGATTGTACATTATCTATTCATCCATCTAATCTGCTATTTAATACAAAAATCTGACAGTGCTTTTAAAGAAGTGTTTAGGCCTGAATGTTACAAAGTAGTCACAAAAACCCTAAACATGATCTTACCGAACAGAACGAAACGGCGAGATGGGTTAAGTGTTAGAAAGATTCCTTTTAAAAATAAGATATGAATGTTCCAAGTATCCGTATTGTATGAATAAACATGAAGCTAATGTTTTGGATAATGAACTACACTTATGATGTATGAAATGAAACTTTGATTACCGTACAAACAAGCGGAATAACGTATAGCAGCCCCTCTGCTAGTACGATGTAGAACAATAGATTTGAATCGTTGTCTTCGTTAGTAGACTATACGATCACTCAAGTTTAAATATTAGTTTCTAATTACTGAATACCGGTAAACTCTACGTGGAATTTCAGGGGTAAACTTTCTAATTACGGCTTTCATGTTATTTGCAGTTCTGTATGACATAGACAAACTTTCTAATTACCACTTTCAATGTATTTACAGTTCTGTATGATTTGGATAAACTTTCTAATTACCAAAAATCATACAGAACTGTAAATAAGTAAACTTTAAATAACCTGAAATTGATAATTAAAGATTATTTTATTTTAGATTTTATTTATTAATTATTCATTTAGTAGGTTTAGTTTAGTTTAAAGGACGGTAGAGCCTAGATGGACCAGTAGGTCCCTTGTTGTCCCTAAACATTGTGTTATGTAAAGGCACTAAATCCTAATGCTGATTATAAAACAATGAAAAAAAAACAATGAAAAAGAATAGATATTACAAAATTACTTCATAAACAAAGTAGAAAAAACAACGTATTGTACATATTTTAGAAATACAAACTACAAATGAAGCGTTGTAGCTGGATGTATTTAATATTGTTGAAACGAATAACCAATTAGTTAAGGAAACTGCAAATATCCTATCCTGGCGTCGAGGCTATAACAAACAAATGAAGTAATATATTTGTGACGTCACAATAGGTCTTTACTATTCAAGAGAAAATGTTATATAACAGCGAGATGACGAAATATTTATATATACACGAGGCTGCTGACACATTGAAGGCTGTACTGGAACAAGGCAGGAAGTGACATTGTAGTGCTCATTTTCCTGATAAGGAAGCGACAGCGAGCATGCTTGTCAACTATCAACATCAATGTAAAAGAAAACCTATCTATCTATCTGTCTGTCCAAATGTACGTCTGTCTATCTCAAAATCTTTTGAAAGCACCTTTCCAGTTAAAAACAAACCAAAACACAAAACAAAGCCTTTCTAAACCTAATGCATAAAAAGGTTAACATAGTAAAAAAAATAATTCAGCTCAAATATTCAGATTCAAATTTTCTAGTTCAGAAAGCTGTTACAAAGGCTTAGTTGCTAATTTTTTTATGAGGGTAGAAAATTAAATTTCCTTTTTATTCTTAACAATCATAAACAAAACCACGAAAACCGAAACAACAAACACAATAAACTTTATGTTATATCGTTTTATCTAAATTACTAATTAGAAGTAAAGAAGACATATTGTATACTAATTTGTTAACTACACAAAATTTGCTATATCCAGTGCCAACAAGGTAATTCGCCTGGCTTTTAAGCTGGTTAGGAGACGACAGACATAGTAGCACTTGAGACGTTATTTATATTTTCAAGATTGATTTGGTGAACTATAATTTAAATTCGTAAGTAGGAGGTATTAATGTTCTATCATGTTTACTACATTACAGTTACAGACGCGTGGTTATTTGTATTTTTTAAAATCCTTCCTTTACCTTGATATGGGGATAAAATACAACAAAAGAAGCATTAAATAAACGAGGTTTAACGTATGTGTTACTGAACGTAGCCCCCCAGTGACACAGAGGTATGTCTGCGGACTTACAACGCTATAAT
>NW_013669949.1:15617-30407 GCF_000517525.1 Limulus polyphemus
CTTTTCCAAGATCATGGATATTTTTTCCTACGTAATTGTTCTTGTATTAAGGACCTTTTCCAAGATCATGGATATTTTTTCCTACGTAATTGTTCTTGTATTAAGGATCTTTTCCAAGACCGTGGACATTTTTTTCCTCCGTAATTTTTCTTGTGCACTAAGCAACTCTCCCTAAGTCATAGAGAGTTTCCATGCGAAATTGTTTTTGCTGAGTTGATAATTCTTGTTAAGCTGAGAAGGATTTTCCCTTTTTTTAGTAAGTAGTTTTTCGGAGGCTACTAAGAGCTGTTTTGGAATGAATGATAGTGCCTTGTTTAATTTTAAGCTTTTCAGACTGAAAGCTCGAAAGTTAACTAAAATTTTGTATTTTCTAATATAATGCTCACATATCTATCTATCTACCATAACTTCAAATGCCCGTTAGCGATATTTTACACAAGAACGGTTATATACCCAAATGAAAAAATTCTCCAATATGTGTAACCAACGGCTAAGATCATTCAAAGACTTCACCTGGGGGCAGAGATTTGTTTTAATACCGACCTTTTTTTTTAAATGCGCAACTTTACATTAATTAATACTTTCACAATAATAACACCCAAATGCCATTCTGAACATTTGTAAGAATAGCTGGTTGGAAGTGTTGAATAGGGACTTTATACTGAACTTAGTAATTGTATTTTCTAACCTTTTAACTATTCTATCAATTTTTTTACATGGATTTATATAGTCTATTGGCATATCCACTATTTACTAAATAAAGTGAGTGGTAAGAAGCGCATATATACAACGGGTGCTAAGCATCCAAGCTTAGCTCTTTCGACTAATTTGTTGAGAAAGCAGATTCGCAGCATTATGAAAGTTGATAGAAGACTACTATAAATGTCACTTTTTAAGACATATTCAGTTTCATCTTCGTGCCTTTTTCAACAGAAGATACATCGGAAAGTTTGATTTTTTTTTGAAATTTTTAGCCGCGGCATAGCGGCTCATAGAATGGCTCTGAGTTTTTTTTTCAACTACAAATGTTTAGCTCTTGACCGATTTGAGATTTAATTAAAGTTTTGAACTCAGGATTCAAACCCTTTCCATTGTTGTATTTGACCAGCTCAAGGTCTCATTTAATTTGTGCCTAATCCTGCCTAAAAGAATTTCAACTGCCGCGGCTATTGAGGATTCCCTCTTGTTTTGTTTTTCCCGGAATGTTTCAATGTACATTCTTAAGACAAACAGGTATGGCATGTTACGTTTTAACCACCTGAAAACAAGATCTGCATTGTATGTCTATCCTTCCATCTGTCCATCCATCTATCTATTTGCTCTATGTCCATCCAGCCCTCTATTGGTGACTTTAAGTACTGTGTTAAAGGCGTTTAATACACAGGGCAGAAGGGGCAAGTGCCGATCAACTTTTTCCAGTTAGTGTACATACACTATTATTAACAATCATATTAGACTGGCTTAGAATACCCCCCCCCCACACACACACACAGAAACACTTTCCAACAAAGTTAAGTAGTCATGCAGTGTTATAGTTACTTTGCTATAAAACAATAACTTGTTTTATTAAACACATTATTTCCATTTTAAATGAGGTTGAAAGTTAATTGCAGAATCAATGAAGAATATTTTAATTGTACGCCAAAATAAACGAGAAACATCGTAACAGTCTTGTGGAATAATAACTCACGTTGTTTTGTAAATTAATTTTTGTTATAGCTGAAGACATTTATTTCTATATTTTGTTGAATTCCGTGAAAAGATACTCGAGAACTATTTACGCTAGCCGTCCCTAATTTTAAAATTATAGACCAGAGGTAAGACAGTTACACTTGGGCTACTCTTTACCAACCATTAGTGGGATTAACTGTCACATTACAACGCCTCCACGACTAAAATAACGAACAAGTTCGATACCATTCATCATCTACAGAGTGGGAGTCAATTGTCCTAACCATTAAGCTATGCCAGACCAGGTGACAGTTTTAAAGAATAGAAAGAATAGAAAAGTATTTTGATATAAGTAGAATGTAAAAACAATATCCGTATTAAAAATTCGTGCTGCTTCCTCTATTTACACACATGAACATTAAGATATTGAACTTTCATTGAAATAAATTGACCAATCAAGATAAACCGGACTATGTTAATAATAATATGAATAAGGATGGGGGATAACGTAGCGCTTAATAACAACGTAATAATAATAATGTTGCACTTTAAAACACTTTATAAAGCTAATAAACAGAAAGGCCTACTTGTTTGCTTTAGAGCAAAGCAACATTAAGCTATCAGCTATGCTCACCGCAGGGGAAATCGAACCCCCAATTTTAGCGTTGCAAGTCCCTAAACTTACCGCTGCCCCCCCGCAGACAAACATAAAGGGTCAAAGAAGAAATTTGTGCAGAAGAAAGTGACACTCGGTAGTAACCCACATTAGCTTTAGGATCGCAACCCTATTATTTGGAACAGGCCTTTACTTTACAAAACCGACCAGATTCTATAATATATATATATATATGGGGTGGAAATTTTCCTCTCTAAAACTGTGTTAATAGCTTCCTTTTTAGTAACGCTGTGGAATTTAGATTAACAGTTTCTTGTCATCACCCCATGCAATCGGTACAGCCGTATCAAGCATCAATATTTATGCTAAATGTTTAAGCTAATATCACGTGACACTAAACGCTCTTTAGTTAAAATAATTTCGTAAAATTTTGTAAATTTGTGCTGAAATTTGAAATTTGTGCAGTAACTTGAATATATATATATATATATATATATATAACAATAAAATTATTTTAGCTTTAGGTTTTTGAAAATATTAGTTCTATTATAAGCTATTACTAGTGTAATCAGAGCTCTTGTTATCAAACAGCACCTGTTTTGTAACGGGACAGCCGTCTTTAGTGTGTCTAATAGGAATGCATGAGCAGGATCATGCATTTATTTCTAATCTTTTGATAAGTTTTCAATTATATATGGATTAACATTCAACGACGATGCTTACCTCGTTCGTGTCCAATGTGGATGAAACTTGAAAGCTGAAAAATATTACTTTTTAAGACAATTCAAACATTCTTGAAAAAAAAAGTTGCAGCGGCACTTTTTTCTGGTGGATTTGGAGGTGTTGAATCTATTCGTACTGTCTGCTAACCTGTAACTCTCAAGCTAAAAATGGCTAAAAACCAAAATTGCCACCAGAAAACAGGACGAGATCCAGTTTTGCTTACTACTACAACGATAAAACTTTTCAAACACTTTCTTCCCCATGACATTGGAGTGTTGAATCCAAATTTCATCTCTGTTAAATCCTAGGGCAAAGTATTGCCCTTCAAACTGTACCCAAAGAAAATGACGACCAAAGGAGGAGGAGCACCATTATTCCACGACGATGATGCTATGTAATTTTTGAGAGCTACTTTATTGTATATTTAATGATTAAAACTTAACAAAGATGTAGCTATACAGTCTCCTCTAGAACTTTTTTATTTTTCCAAAGCTGAATAAACTACAATGCCTAAATGTAATGTTACAAAATAATACTGTTATTCAGAAAAAAATTATTCTTTTATAGATTAAATTCAAACATGGTTCTAAGTCTTTTTTGGCATATTTTCTTTTACGTGTCTTTTACCTGACTATAGTTCTCCCATCAGGAAAAATTAATTATACAAATAAGTTTCAAGACTATGTGTTACACTATATATACTTAACTTTGGTATAGAGCCTTGGCCAGTAGCAGATAAACTGTGACAAACGTTAATTCCACAAGTATTATGAAAACAAAAAAAGGCTAGATTTATGTTGCACACCCTTGTACAGAAACGTAAAACAAACCAACATAGGAAAAACTGGAATCACAGTGATCACAATCGACTAAATTATCTTTCATGTCACCCGATGCGGCTCCAATGGAATTTTGTGCCTTTGGTCTACTTAAGTGTAGCATTAGAAGCCGACGTCTACGTACTGTGTGGAATCTGTGAAAACAAAAGGGAATTCTCAGTTGCCGCAGCACTTTAAATTATTTTTAGGCAAGATTAGAGTTAATTAATCTATGAGACCTTTTTTTTTCTTTTTTCTTAGCTATGTTTTTGTGCGCTAGCGTATACCAGATTCGATTATATTACTCATCAGGACCTCTACCAGCTTACCCTCAAATTGACATTCTTTTATGTAAGATAAGAGTAAATTAATCTATGAGACATTGGGCGTGGTTAAATACATAAATCGAAAGGATTTGACATCCTGAATCCAAAACTGTAATTTTATCTCAAATCTATCAAGAGATGATGGAGCTATGAGCTAAAACTTTGTACTTGTAAAACTCAGAGCCATTCTATGAGCCGATATGCCGCGGCTAAAAATTGTCTCGTATATCGACCTCACCATCCTTGGAAGAAGCGGCAGCAGAAGTGCATTACAACAGAATGGATGGTGTTTGCACTAGCGCGCAGTCATGTTTATCAAAATCCAACTGAGCACGATCCACGAAGGAAGTAGTTCCAAAGAGCACATCATCCGGAACATGGTGTTTTATCAAGTGAGATCAGCCCTCATCAGGAAGACAGTTATAGAGATGAAGTGGAAATGAAAAGCATCAAGATCGGGACTAGAAAATCACTGTTTTTGCATCACATTATACTTGCATCAATATCCTGAGACCCAGAAAGTTATGGATTAAGATAATCGTACAATGTGCGTCTTATATTTATCTTAATATTCTAAATAGAATTTTAAAAAATCCTATCTGATCATTATAGCGTCCTCTATAAGTTACTGTTACAAATATAGAGTGTTTTGTTAAAGAATTATTTAGTTGCTTCTCAGTGCCACAGCGGAATGTCTGCGGACTTACAACGCTAGAAACCGGATTTCGATACCCGTGGCGGGCATAGCACAGACAGCCCATTGGGAAGCTTTGTGCTTAAAAAACAACCGAGCCGATTATTTAGTTAAAAACAGGAAAACAGTGCCATCTATGATTATTTGTAATCATGAAAACACTTTAAAATTTATACTATACTGCCCTCCTATAAATTTTTGAAAGAACTAAAATTTGAGTTAATGTGATATTAGAGCCTTAGTCTTACATGGTATTCTTTTAGTGCTGCCATATTACTAAGGCCTCTGAATCAATGTTACTACTTTTCACAAATAGAAGAATTTTTTGAGTATATTCTACTTGTTTTTATAGATATGAGATTTAAGCGGCTGTATAATTAAAAATAGACACATGTTTGAATTCCCTTGTTTTCTGATTGATTGAAATATACGCTGATCTTTGGAATATGTAAGTATCTATATTAAATTGTTTTGTGTTCTTTAATCATTTTTTATATAAAACGTGTAAATGTGTGTGTGTGATATTTATATGTATAATTTTAAAGTGTGATAAATCGGATTTTTTTAACAGTTGAGTAATATTAATACGTTCTAGGATTGTTTGTTTTTAATTAAGCATAAAGCTACATAAGTGCTATCTGTGCTCTGCCCACCACGGTGTAAGTCCGCAGACATACCGCTGTGCCACTGCGGGGCTTCTAGGATTGACAGGTTATCATTATTTATACTTGATTGCTACAATGATTACCATTTTTGTGATTAATGAGATAACTGCTAAAACCTAACTTTAGCTGTTGTTTGTTATTAAGCTAACCTGACATTTACTGTTTTGGTAAGTAAGTTAGGCTAAAGTTAGTCCCCTCCCCCTTGTACTGCTAGAAGCCGGGTTTCGATACCCATGGTGGGCAGAGCACGGATAGCTTTTTGTGAAATAAATTTACATGATCGTTTTTATACAAGGTATATCAGGGTTTGTGCTCTATAGCATTTTATTTGTTGTTTCCTTCTGCTTCTTCACTGAAGAATGACTACAAAACAAATATTGATGTCATTAGAAAGAGTAAATGCTGGTACAGAGAAGATGGTCAGATTTTTAATAAAGATGTGAAAATAAACTTAAAATATATACTACCACTAGATGTCGCTGTATCGATATTGTTTGTTGTGCTGGCGAAATAAAACGAAAAAAAGGAAATAATGATATGATGGCTACTCTGAAAAATGGGACAACCTCAGAAGTACTGTCTAATTTTTATTTTGTTCTAAGAAAATAGCATTCAGTTAAACGGAATTAATAATTTAAAAGCTTTTACAATGATGATCTATAAACGTTAATAAAGGCGGTCATCGAACAACGCACACTAAGTGACTCTTGTACATGTTAAGCTATCATCTAATCATCTAAGAAGCAAGGTTAAAACCATTAGTGTTTGCAACCCTTTGCAAGGTTAATTTACTCGACAACTTTTAGTGATGGAACATATATAAAAAACAATTTGCGTATTAAAACATTAAATAATCAGTTATTACTTTAGATAACAGCTTTAAAAATGTCATTAAAAACTAGATATCTTTTTGATCGCGACATTAACTTAGTCATTTATCCTGTTTTCTTGCACTTCTATAAAAAAGAACGAAATGGAACAATAAATCATTTTCAAAAGCATCTCTGCATGCGCCTAAACTTTAAGGTCAAGGCCTCTGTATGACATTTTGAGGCTTAAGCTCACTATGCCATTAAGGTGACCCTGTGGCTGAAATAAGGAAGTCACTGTTCCTTTGTATCAACTTTATTTTTTTTAAATTACAGTTGACAGTTGACTGACAAAATGCAGCATATATGTTACACTGTAAATATAACAACGAAAAATAAAAAAGTTTCATGGTTGCTCTCAAAGTGTATAAATGTGCCTAAAGCCGTAGAAAACTAACAAATGTTCGCGATTTATGTTTACGCAATAGAAATTATTACTTTGAGGTAGGCCTAGCAACAACATAAAAAAATGCGTTGCAGATCAAATTCTTTCGTTGTCCTTGATGGAAACGCTGAACACAAATTCGTTAATTCAAATAACGGTAAATCATGCGTTGTTCAAATCCATATTTAGTGACTGATTTCGTTTACGTCACTGAAAATCTCATTTCTTTCTTTTTTTTCACATCGGTTGCAACTGGGCGTTGCAAAAAAATGAGTAAATATTAAGATAAAATTTATAAATTAGAGAGAAGCATAAAAAAACACTGAATTGTGAGAACGCAGTTAAATTTTCAGTTCTGGGGTTTATACCAAGATGAGTTTTGAGATTAGTTGATAAAAACATTTCTGTCATACTTGTATTATTGTACTTCACATAATGTAAGTTTAAAACTTCCTAGCACAATCTGTCATTTACGTTGTGTGTCATAAATCTTGAAACAAATGTGGATTTCTAGCTGTGTTTTTCTCACGTCTTTCGGTAATATCTGTGTGTCGTTTAACTTCTCGATAATATCTTTGTGTCATTTAACTTCTCGATAATATCTGTGTCATTTAACTTCTCGATAATATCTGTGTGTCGTTTAACTTCTCGATAATATCTTTGTGTCGTTTAACCTCTATGGTAATATCTTAATGTCGAGTAAAGTCGTTAGATGGCAGATAGATGCAAGTAGAATGGATTTTTTAAACGTCAGAAAACGTGTAATTACACATTATAGAATGTCCTTCGTGGATAAGCGGTAAGGTTACGGTTTGTTTGAAGTTAAGCTACACAATGGGCTAGCTGTGTTCTGCCCACCGAGGGTGTCAAAACCTGATTTCTAGCGTTGTAAGTCCACAGACATATCGCTCTGTCACTGGGGTACAAGTTTGCGAACTTATTACACTGAGATCTGAGATTCGATTCCCAATGACGGCCATATTGTCAATTGGTAATTGTGTAGCTTTGTGCTAAAACAAACCAATCGTCATAGAAAAATATCTTATCATGAAAAGTAACTGGCGTCAACTTTATAATTTGCACGATTTCCGCAATTCCTGCACAAATAACTTTAAAAAAAAAACTTACATGAATATGTTGAATAATACATCTTATTTTATATAAATATTTAGATATGTATTTTAAATTCTGTACATCTCTTAACACCTGCCACACGAGCCAGCCCGGCATCTTCATGTGGATCCAAAATAAATGAGTCATTCCTGAAAGGTGTGGGTGTTTTGATTAGACAAAAAGAAGAGGTTTGACACTATTTTCGAGGTCAAGGTCATTAGACCAGACCCCTGACCTGACCCGAGACCATGAGAGCCAACATAGAGAAGTTAACTTGTATATGTAAAGTAAAACGATGTATCAATGAAGCATGCTTGAATGTTCTAGATGTGGCTGTGAACGTAATGGTATACGTGTAGTGATTAATTAAGCTAAACCATGGGTCCAGGCTGGATGAGGGAAGAACTTATTCGAAGATATCCCAATCGATTTGATATACCAGCTGAATCGGAGACTCATTAATGATTACTGCATTGACAGCGAAGAATAAAAATAAAATAAAAACGAGGACAATAGTATCGTTATCTTTAAAAAGGGGGATTGGAATCATATATGAGAAATCATTAGTTTTAATAATTTGTGACACTAACGGCACATTAAAGTCCAAAGATGCATTGTTAAAGCTGAAGCAGATGCACGATGCACTACAAGATAACTTCCCGAGCGATTCTCAAATTAAAAATGTCATTTCTGCAATGAAGAGTAAATATAAGAAGGATGGTATAATGCCCAGTATGGTACCATCATAATATAATCCATATAGATTTCATTATGTCATACTTTGACTAATATTTAGTTGTTGTTTTACGTTTCAAAAGTTGTGCCGAACTTAGATCATCAAGATCTAAAGAAATAACCCTTAACCCTAAATCACCGGTTTCTGGAATGATCCCCCTGTTGACCATCCTAGGCTTAATACTAAAAGATGCAGGACTGGCTCGTGTGACAGGTGTTAAATATATCATGTTAAAATAATAAAACAGAAATTTTTGATATAAGATCTTTATAAATTTCCATCCGTTATTTTTTTATTCTTTGAATATCATGCAACAAAAGCTTGATTAATAAATTAGCAAAAGCAGACAAACTAATCTCAAATAACAAATGTTTGTAATGTGTGTATACGCAGAAGGTTTTGTAGACAGCGTATTATTAACAACCTTAATTCCATTTACCTGTATTGGTTTAGCAACTAAATATTTTTCTTTCGTTAACAGAAGCGTCACCATGCCAGAATCCATTTCTCCAGGTGCCAATGCGAAAACACCCATGTTGGGTATGGTAAACGTTATCCGAACAACAGAGCCACCTCGTTCTACCCCCAGAAAGGTAAGTTTTATGTAAAAATATGCCATACTTTGAACATTATCTAAATAACACAGCATTTGTGACCTGAAGATGGTTCACGGATGCAACGTTTGTAATTATTCTCATCCACAAACTAAACTGGTGTTTAGAAACTACTGAGTGCTACGTGGCTGCTGCAACTGTTCTCAGGTAATATATAAATTGACGTTTAAGAGTTAATATATGTTATGACTTATATAACTTGTGAGATCCATCATACTGATGTTTTTAAAAAACATTTAAAAGTTAGTATTTATAATACGTGTCTTATACAACTTGTGAAATCCACCACACGGCTGTTTTTAAAAACAAAAACATTTAAAAGTTAGTATTTATAATACGTGTCTTATACAACCTGTGAGATCTACCTGTTGGACAAATATGACTGTTCAGTTTAAGAGTTATTATTTAGTTTATTTAATGATTTAATATATAATAATTATTTAGTTTTCATAAAAAAAGTGTTAAAAGTTAATTATTTTAAAAGCGATAATTGTGCAAAGTTTCGTTAAGTAACTCTGTACGAGTCTTACGTTGTGTATGCAATTTAATTGTTGTACTAGGCTTTTGTAATATTGTAGACCTCATCTTACTCGAAGCTTCTAAGTTTTTCTCGATATATGTAATATTGTTGTTACTAGTGAGAGAGCTAGATATTTCTAGATTTTCTGTCGCATGTTATAAGTACGTGCACATACCAAAATAAATTAAGTTAGTGAAAGTGAAAGCAGAAGTGAAGTTATACTGCATGTGAATTAGCTATAACACTCATTTTCTAAAGTGAGTTTCACAGCTTGTATTGTAATAACAGATATAGAGGAGAATAATTTGTCTACGGACTTATAACGCTAGAAACCGGATTTCGAAACCCGTGGTGGGCAGAGTATGGATAGCCCATTGAGTAGTTTTGTGCTTAATTACAAACAAACAAACCACCACACAGCTGTTTTTATAATAAAAATATTTAGAAGTTAGTATTTATAGTACTTGGTTTATACAACCTGTGAAATCCACCGAAGAGTTGTTTTAAACACAAATCCACACACACACACACACATACACATAAAGATTTAGAAGCTACAATATTGTAAATGGCTGATGCAACGCTTAAGAGTTGACACAGAGCTACTTCTAACACACACGCGCATGTTGTGTAACATTCTTGTAGGAAACAGTACTGAGAAACGTTAAACATGTTGTGAAATACAGATTGCTGAATCGGACTTTTATAAAGCATACCTAAGCAACAACTAAAAAATAGCTCAACTAAATTACTGTGTCAGTTAGAGATTTGTGTCTACATCTAACTTTATAGTTATCAATGCTTAGCGCCCACGAGTGTTTAAAGTTCTCTAGCACTTATGTTTTCACTTAGCCATCGAAATCCAAACAGTTACCAGCTGAGTACTGTGGTATTAAACAGGGCCCTTCAGTTGTTGTTAAGGTGAGGAAGGGGTTTACAAAGTTAGATGGGAAATCGTGGTTTTACTATACACTTATAATCATACTTTTTCATTGCAAAAACATTTAAGCCTATCTAACCAGCTTTAGTTAGGATAAACCATATAAAAAACTATAAAAAAACACTATGTTTATCAGTCAACAAAATCTAGATCAACTAAGTTCCAACCCAAACGAGTATTTAGAACTCCACCTGGTGGACATTCCTTGTCATCAACGTAGTTTGTCTGATAGAGGAGTGACATAGATGAAACCTGAAGTAATACTCTAATAGTGAGGATTTTTTACATCTCACACTATGAATTACTGCGTTAATTTTACCAACTGATACATTGGCTATAGCCCGGCATGGCCAGGTGGTTAGGGCACTCGACTCGCAATCTGTGGGTCGCGGGTTCGAATCCCCGTTACACCAAACATGCTCGCCCTTTTATCCGTGGGGGCGTTATAATGTGACGGTCAATCCCACTATTCGTTGGTAAAAGAGTAACCCAAGAGTTGGCGGCGGGTGGTGATGACTAGCTGCCTTCCCTCTAGTCTTACACTGCTAAATTAGGGACGGCTAGTGCAGATAGCCCTCGTGTAGCTTTGCGCGAAATTCAAAAAACAAACAAACATTGGCTACAATAAATATACTTTATTAAGCACCTCCTGTTGCTTCCCTCGGTTTTACTATCCTACATCACATAAGCTATTCTCGTGAGAAGCCGTCGTATATAAACTGTTGTAGCCAGTAATTCCTACTTTATACATAAATCATCAACTAAACATTGTTGTAGAAATATGATAGATATTTAAAAACAACGTTCACTATTTACACAATTAAAACTTTATTGAAGCGTACGGCTTCCATTTTAAAACAACACTCTACAAGTATTAGTTTCGACGTAATCTACGTCATCTTCAGGAGTTACTTTATAATCTTACATCTTTTCGCATTGCTTCACTATTATTTACATATTTCCTTGGTCTACTTTTTTTTTATCATAATTGTTATAATATATCTCGCTATATATCAACATATCGTCTTGCTGGTCCTTCGTCGCTATTTATTACTTCATTATTTCTAATGTTTGTTTTAATACTTAATGTTATAATACTACGAGGTTCAGCCAAAATTAAAGTTTTTCCATAATATTGTATGTTGATTATTTTTTACAGTTTCGGCTATAGCTGAGATTTCTATTTTATTATTTCTTACATAACCTCTATGTTCTTGCAATTTTTGTTTTAAATTTCTTTCAATTTGACCATTATAAATACCACCACATTCATATTCTATCTTGTAAATACCCGGTTTATCCATTAATTCTATTTTATCTTTAGTATTCCTTATCATATCTTTTATCTTATTTATTGGTTTGAAGATAGGATAAAAATTCGGATGCTTTTTAAATACTTTATATAATTGACTTGTTAAACCTGGATCATAAAGTAAACTTCAAGTTTGTTTTTTGTTGTTTTCATAAATAGATCTTAATGTGGTATTTTTAACTATTTTTACAGCTTTGTTAAATTTCTTAAGTGCTTTGTCTACTATATTTGGATCAAATCCTCTATCAATAACTATATACTTAATTAATAACAATTCGTTATTTATATCTTCATGTATTGAACATATTTTTAAAGCTCTATAAACATGTGTAATATGCAGATATTTTTTGTGTTTTTATATGACATGATTCTTTTTGTGACGACATAACAACAGCAAATGATTTTCCATAAGCTGTTGTTTCTAAGTTACCTTCTGCTTGTTTTCTAACTAGTACGTCTAAGCCATACTAAGAATGTGTCATCTGCATCTCTTATCAAAACTTCTGATTTAAATTTAGCATTGTTTAACGCTTCAAAACTTTTTTTTTATACGATATTTCTATTTTTCTGTAAGATTTAGACCGTTCCCATGACTTTTGAGTGGTTTCATGTAAAAATAAATGAATTAATTCGATATTTTTTCTTCTAAACCTTAAAAGCGATTTGTCTTCAGTTTGAAGCTTACTAAACAGGCGAGTTCAACATTTAAAAACTCCGAAGTAAAATTTTTGGCTATACGTTTGAAGAAGGGAACATTTCAGCTGTCAGAAACCTGATGTTGCACCTGTGTATTCTTTTGCATAACAGCCCTCCCCCAGTGGCTGAGGGGTAAGTCTGCAGGCTTACGAAACTAATAATTGGTTTTCGATACTCGTGGTGGGCAGAACGTAGATAGCCCACTGTGTTGGTTTGTGCTTAAAAGCAAACAAACCGAACTTCTTGCATAGCATATTTTGGACAGTCTGCCATAGCCAAGGTGGAGGTGGTTCCGTCTAAAAACTTAGCTATGTAGGGATCACACTTACAGTCATGTGTGAATAATACCTTGCTACCTCCTATACAGATACAAAATACTTGCCATAAGCTGCTACTGATATTTGTTGGAGATACAGCCGTACAATCATGTGTGTTTAATACCTTGTTACTCCCCTCATACAAATACCAAGTAGTTGCCATAAGCAGTTACTGATATTTGTTGGGGGATATAGACTTACAATCATGTGTGTATAATACTTTATCACCTCCCATACAAAAACATATCAAACTAAAGGGACACTCATTAGAGCGCATACGTCCGCCACGCAGCATTTTTGACTGAGTTATGGAACAAAAAAAAGGGTCTGAAAATCGGTCCCCATGTTAACAAATAGGGATTTTTTGGATTTTCGTGACCTTCGTGTGACCTTGACATTTGCCACTCACCCTCCCAAAACTAATCATTTCTAACTTTGATCATAGTCCAAACGTATACCAATTTTCGTCCAAATTCATTCAACCATTTTCCAGAGATATTGGAGAGAAACACACAAACAAACAAACACACACACACAGGGGGTGAAAACATAACTTCCGTCCACCTTTGGTGGAGGAGTTAATAACTGCCATCAGCTATTATTAATATTTGTTGGGGATACAAACTTACAACCATGTTTGTATGATATCTTGTTACCTTCCCTACAAACAGATACTAAATAATTGCCACAAGCTGATTTTATATTTGATGTTTTGTATATACTATTATGGCGTGAAACATGAATTCTATATAAATTTGAGGTAATATGTTTTCATACATTTTTATGAAACAGAGCTAAACTTCACACTATTATTAAAGTGTAACGGACTGTGAAAACATATAGTTTTGCTTAATGTTATCTCAAATTTAATCTTAAAATGTTAAAATTTATAATTAGAGGTACATGTATGTTTAATTTTGTAGAAACAAACAGTTGATAAGTATAGGTAGGTGGATAATTCTTCACAAAAAATTACCTAAAATATCCCGATGTGTAAATATCTACAGCTTTCAAGAATTTTCTTACAAATTTAGGAAGACCAGGAGTGATGGTTTTAAATTTATAGATTTCAGACAAAATAAACGATTCACGTCTGTTTGAAAGATCTTCTATTAAGTGTTTACGTGTTAAATCCTTTACGCAAAACACAAAAAATAAGGATGATATTATTTTCTGGCTCTAAATATCAGGAATATTTTGGAGTTGGTTCTCAACTGGACTGAAAAATGTGCTAAGATATAAATGATATATAATGAGGATTTTTTTTTTTCAGTTTACAACCTGAACTGTAGGAGCAGCAGCTGTCAAGTGTAACAAACTCCTTTCACTAGATAATGACTTTTAAAACATCATTGTATAATTATAATCTGACTTCAAATGGAGTGTTCTTTCTTTGAATAGTGTATACATATACATGTGAAGAATGTATCTATATAAATATAATAGTACTCTCACCAAACTTGGTATAGAGTTCATTAGATCCATGCGGGGGTACATACAAATTTTCAGTTTTGCATTTTGCCTTTTGTGGTTTTATCACTACTTCGCCCCTGTGGATGGAGCTTCACCAAATTTGGTATGAAGGTTTGTTGAGTCCATGCGGAGATATGTGCAAATTTGCTGTTTCACATTTTGTGTTTTGCACTTTTTATGGGCGTTTTTTACAATTACATATAGGGGAAGCAACTTTTCATGTCGTAAGATAACCTTCCATTAATCATGAATTTACATAACTTCCGTCCAGTGGACGGGTACTCCAGCAAGTGTATATATAT
>NW_013669949.1:30417-39069 GCF_000517525.1 Limulus polyphemus
TGTGAATCATTCTACTGTTATAGTGCTGAGCTATACATACCCTTGTTTTCCACAAACCAAAGTTACGTGGGCTGTTGCGTCCTATTCTTCACTTGTAACATATCAAGTAAACTTGCAAGAGTCGCAAATGTGGGCACTGTTGTAAATTTAATACCGGTAGTAAAAGGCTAAATAAATATATTGTAAAAAATCCTTAGATTTATTATTATATTAAGAAAATATAACTTACAGGAGACATGCAATAACCACAGAACAAAAATGTTGGCAAGACAGAGTGTTAACTTTCAAAAATGATCAGGCCCTGAAGGATAGTAACTGCCTCCCCCCTCCTCCGCAGCCAGTTTATCTTGAGTGACAATTATACATAAAAAGGAACATGGACCATAACCTTATGAGCAGCATTTTCTAATAATAATAGACATTGGCTAGCATATTATATGTTGGGGGTCTTAAATCTGACCCCTTCAAATCAAAATGAGATATGACCCCTTTCATTTTTAGCAAAATATCTAACTCCCTTTAACATATTAACATAATTATTATATCAACATAATTAATTCCTAATTGTTACTCTAAGTGTAAATCTGGACAGTTGCAGCAAAACCGTGACAATCCTTATTATTGCCAGGGAGAGCAGGAGGAGGAAGGGGGATTATAACAACTTCAAGAAATATTTAAAACGCTTATTTGTATAGATATCCTATTATACTACGAGGCATTGTCTTAGATTTGCATTGAATATATATACATGCACCTATATAACTTGAAAAATTCTTATGGCTATCTATATATACAGCTTTACAACTTAAAAAACTTTAAAGCCTGCAGGTATATATATATATATATAGATAGATATAAATACTAGCCGACATACACTGCATGTGCATGCACGTATAAAACTCACGTGGTTACAAAATCCAGTCCATGCACCATTCCAGTATTGTTCAGTAGTCCCTCCAGTCCATTGTTTACAGGCTTCCCATGTAGATATAAGGTATAAACATAGTAGTTATATATATAATTTACTTGCATATACATAATATGTGGTATGTTGATCGCAATACATAATAATGGCCATACATACAGTACCACTATCAGTGATAACATTGTGGCAATGATATCAGGAGCAATATCCAACCAATCAGCATGAAGCCAATCCAATGGTTGTCATTGTTTCCCCAGAGAACAACATACACCAACTACGTATTTCATTAAAATAGACTGTTTCAAATAGGGCAGTATTGTTATTATACAGATTTATGTTCATGATGAACATAAAAAACTCGAGAAACAAGATTAGTAAATATTGTTGATTTGAAAAAAAAGAGATCTTCAAAAAATACAGAAACAAGATACGTAGCTTAAAGTGAAAATGCAATCACAAAAGGTAAACAAACAAGTTTAAGGTTTGAGACAAAGTGTTGACATTATTTCTTCAAGCTACAAACCCTTATTTTAACTCCATGTATAAAAGCTGTAATATTTACGAAAGTCAAAATAGGGATTTGTAGCTCGAGGAAATAATGTCAACATCATGTTTCAAACCTTAAGCTTGTTGGTTTACTTTTTTGCGATTGCGTTTTCACTTTAAGCTACCTATCTTGTTTCCATAATTTTCTGAAGATGGAATTCTCCCTTTTTTAGCTAACAATTTTTAATAATATTGTAATAAATGGTATTCCATCAATACCGCTAGCATACACATTGCAACTCTATGGTGTGTATTTGTAGGGCGGATAATAAGGTATAAGGCACATATCATTATTAGCCTAAATTCTCACACAGTTCAGAATGATAGGGAGTTACATACACTCGGTCTATATCAATCCAGTCAAAATATGCTACTTTATAATAATGATGTGGGGTGGGGGGGATAGAAGTACAAAAAGCGTTCGTGTAAGAACATCCAAATATACAAGTTACGTTTTTTAATAGCCGAGTTGTGCCTATCACCAAATATAATGCCAAATAATTTACTTCTAAGAGCAGAGTGTTTTGTAAGATTCTTGTCCTTGAACCCCTGACTATTACTAGTAATGTTATCATTCGAGATTCTCTTTTCTAATAATAAAGAAACACATATTAATATATTGTTATGTCTCTGTTCGTTTGTTAATTTTCCGTAGAAATTCTTTCCGAAGAACTTCAACCATACAAGTCCTTTCTTAAATAAAACTAGTTTATTCTTTCTCAATAAAACTTTGCAATACACTTAATTTCCACAGTTACTTTAACTTAAACACACGCTATAATTCACGACGATTCACGCACTTTACTTTGGGCTTGACTCGATTATCTGTCTTTATATCTCGATGTCTGCAATTCAGTTATCGCCGTCACTTTATTTGCCGGCTTATATACTAAAATAGAGGGCGCCTAGCAAATACTGGATTATTCGTGATGTTCCCCAATCCTTCTAGAAACTCATCACGTGTTACCAGCGTCACGTGACTTCCGCTGTCATAACAATATGTTATTTAGAGTATCACACATCTTGCAGGGAAACTCTAACTTCAACCACGTCAAATCAATGACTTAAAGAAGAGCTAATAAGTGAGATATTGCACTGCATATCACGTTATTTTATGGCAGTTTTCGTCATGCATTTAGTGTTATAATGTGCTTAAAAGCTATCACGATTAGTCACGTTTCTACTGTTCAAATTACATGGGAGCTCTTAACCACCGTTGTAAATTATTGTGAGGTCGTCCAAGAGTCTTCACCCAACCAGCAGGTTAGGTACTTGCTTACGTGCTGATGGTAACATAACTATGAAAATTAAAACTGTTATTTTATTCAACTACAGAGTATGATAAGTCTGATATTTCAGTTTCACACGAGAAACAACGACCACACTAATTTTTCATGTCGTATCCTAGCATAATATGACACTTTGGTTTTGATTGTTATATATATTTTAAACTGCACTGTATCCCTTTAATAAAGTTGATAGTAGCAACTTTTTGTTTGTTTTTGTTGTTCTTGTTAAACTCAAAGATTTTTAGCGTTGTAAGCCTTCAGACGTACTGCTCAGCTACTCCAAATCAACATGTTTTTAGCCGCGGCATAGCGGCTAATAGAATAGCTCCGAGTTTTTCAAGTACAAACGCTCCGTCATTTCTTGATCGATTTGAGATCTAATTACAGTTCTGGACCCAGGAGGTCAAATACACGCCCAAGGTTTGATAGATTAATTTACTCTAATCCTGCCTAAAAGAATTTCAATTTCAGGGTAGGCTGGTAAAGATTCTAATGAGTAATACAATTGAATCGGGTATACGAGCGCCCTAAACTTGGTATTGCTGTCGCATAAAAATGTAGCTAATAAAAAGGAATAAAAGGTCTCGTAGATGAATTTATTCTAATACTTCCTAAAAGAATTTCAAGTGCCGCGGCTATTGAGGGTTCCCACTTGTTAATATTTACATTTAATTTTTTTAATTACATACACGTTCAAATAAGAACGAAATGATGTCACATGGGAAAAATAGAATCAAAACATATTTTCGGGCAACAATGTAATCCGTTTTGTCATTCATTTTAAAATGTCTATTCTATTTCCACGTTAAAATATGCACAATGTTTAACAATGTATATTGATCTTATAACTATATGATGACCTTGTCACGTGATCACAGATACATCGTTACACACGATGTAAATTCTTCTTCATTCTGTTCTGCTATTGTACCTACTAAATTTTCTATAAAATTGATTGTACAGTCCGATACTGCTCAAGGAAGTATAGTTACAGCTTTACGTCACTCTATTGCTGTTAATACAAGCGCCTTGTCGGAGCCGTGTCTTCGTTTCCCAGCTACGGCTGTATCGATCTTCCCTGTCTCCTGTAGTCTCCTTCTAAACATTGCTACAGCTTCTGTTAAGCCTCCTAATCTTGTCTTTGAAAGAGAACTCACTGTGAGACAGATAAACACAAGGAAGAACTGGCTTTACGACTATTAAGTCTTGTAAGTATTTGAATATGTTCACGAAAATGATAACAAAGTGTTAGTTCACGCATAGCAACCTAGTGCGGAATAGTCGAGATATTTACTGGTATTTTTGAAATATAAATGGTGTTAGCAGCGTACCTGCATCGACTTTGTTACCGTTTAGGAAGAAAACGTATCTAAAGGGGACCATTTGAACTTACTGCTCCGAAATAGAGGCTGAACTAGGTTTCAAGGATAAGACTGTTAAAGATGAAAGAACAGAGACCACTTCTCGTGCGCAGCCACAGCAATGGCTTTTCTGCCAGCACCACCAGTCCGACAATAGACACAAGTGACTCGTTAACTGTAATAACTGGGCCACGAAAAGGAAAGGTAAGATAAGAGTATAGGATCACCTTCATTAATCCTTTCCTCATCAGGGACTTTTGTTTTTGTTCCGCCTGGAACTAAAGAACTGTTTAATCAGTGAAAAAATCCGCCCTGGCCCGGCTACCAAAGAATACCTTGAATAAAGGTTTCCCCCTATTTGGTGAGAAAATCCGCCCTGGCCCGGCTACCAAAGAATACCTTGAATAAAGGTTTCCCCCTATTTGGTGAGAAAATCCGCCCTGGCCTGGCTACCAAAGAATACCCTGAACAAAGGTTTCCGCCTCTGTTGTGAGAAAATCCGTCCGAGCCTTGTTAATAAAGAGTACCTCGATCAGGGATCCCCTCCAATTTTTGGTTAAAACATCCATCCAGGCCTTGCTACGAAAGAGTTCTTCAGTCAAGGATTCCCTTCGCATTTTTGTTAAGAAAATCCACCTAGGCCTTGCTACTAAAGAGTATCTCGATAAGAGATTCCCTTCCTTTTTTGGTGAGAAATTCCGCCTAGGTCTTGCTGCTAAAGAGTATATCGATCAGAGATTCCCTTCCCTTTTTTGGTGAGAAAATCCGCCTGAGCCTTGCCTATAAAGAATACTTCGATTAAAGCCACCTCTAATAAATCTATAAATATTATTTTTTAGCTCATAATTGATTTATGATAAAACTACACAACACAAATACACTGTATTTTGACCTCTAAATATAATTTTTTGTTTTAATTTGTTTATTTTCAACACAAAGGTTTTGCAGTAGAAAGATTAGTTTTATGTCGGTTACAAGTGTCTAATCTAAATGGTTTTGAAACTTTTAAGACTTATAATCTGTCGTTAAATTACAATAAAGTGTGCATTCATTATAAGGCAAGAAACACTCTTTTATTGTAAATAGTTATTTATAATTTCTCATTCTATTCGTCCAATGGTTACTGTAACTGTAAAACTTACATTATAATAGAAAAGGAAAACTAGTGTAAATGTGTATTATTAAGAACAACACTGAATAATACTCGGAGTATTTTTAATGTTTATCTACCAACATGACCAAATCGAGATTGGAACATCCTTTAGGCCCGGCATGGCCAGGTGGTTAGGGCGCTCGACTTGCAATCTGAGGGCCGCGGGTTCGAATCCCCGTCACACCAAACATGCTCACCCCTTCAGCCGTGGGGGCGTTATAATGTGACGGTCAATCCCACTATTCGTTGGTAAAAAAGTAGCCCAAGAGTTGGCGGTGGGTGGTGATGACTAGCTGCCTTCCCTCTAGTCTTACACTGCTAAATTAGAAACGTCTAGCGCAGAGAGCCCTCGTGTAGCTTTGCGCGAAATTCAAACAAACAAACTGAATGTATTTAATGAAAAAGTGTTTTTCCTATCGACGACGTTCTTTTAACAAAAATAGCACGTCTTCTTATAAAACCATTAATATTAGTTTATTTGGTAGCTGTATCGATATCTAGAAGCAGGATATTGCAACACCTACATCAAGCTATGTCAGATGCAAATTCAAACGTACGTGTAACCCTAGCAACACACTACTCTCATTCCTAAGATTAAAAGTTGTTCCAACAAACAACATTAATAATAAACAAAACTACTATTAAGGTTTCATAAGCACCTGCTTAACGAGTAAAGATTTGAAGCGTAAGCGTAACTGAAATCTAACAAAGACTAAACTTAATTTTTTCAAAAAAAATACGTTTGAACATGATACTATTCTACTTGAACCCGAGAAGGAAATGCAATTTAACGCTTACACGTTGTGTGTGTGTGTGTGTATGTTGAAATAATCATTTGTGAATTTTTGTTTGTTGTTAAGCCCAAAACTGCGCAATGAGCTGTTTGTGCTGTGCCCATCACAGGAATTATAACGTTATAAACCCTCAAACCCTTAAATTTACCACTGAATCACTGGGAGGAGGGGTTTTGTAGAATTACTAACTGTTTAATCATTATTTTAACAATCTTTACATAGACATTTTGTTGTATGATCATAAGTTTTCTATCTAACTAAATTAATATTTTGTAACAGAACACAAAGTTTGATATAAATTGATGAAATCGAAATGATATATGATATTGACCTCGCAGAAAGCAAAAACATTTACAAAAACATAAGGTAACCTACGAGATGTTTGACTGAGATATTGATCTAAGCCTAACACAATTTATGACCATAACTTAGATTCTGAAGTTAATGGTAATAACTTTATTCAGAATATGATAAATGATAGTAAATGCACTGAGTTTCTTATCTGCATTTTTCCAGTTAGTTTTTTAAATTTCGCACAAAATTGCTCGAGAACTGTCTATTCTAGCCGTTCCTGATTTAGAAGTGATAGACTAGAGGGAAGGCAACTAGTCAACACCACTCACTACCAACTCTTGGGCTACTCTTTTACTAACGAATAGTGGGTTTGATTGTTACAATATAACGCTCCCACGGCTGAAAAGGAGGGCATGTTCGGGGCCGGGATTCGATCCCGCGACCCAGAGATTGCGAGTCGAGTGTCCTGATCACCTGTCCACTTATCGAGCTGCTAACATATGAACTTAATCTACATTTTGTTGATTTGAGAAATATTTCGTTTGTACAAGATACAAAAGCACAGTTCGTGTGCCAAACTTAATGACACTTTTTCTAACTGTCTTTGAAGTCACAAACATACTAAACACTTTTCCCACGTTAGACTTACAGTATTCTTAAGTAAGTAGTATTGAACTGTAATTTATTACATTTTAGTCCTGACAATAAAGCAAAAACTGGCCAGATGAGGACTGCAATTGCAATCACTACAGCTCTCATTAGCCCAACAAATGGTCATGACAATACACCCATCATTAGCTCAACAAATAGCGATGACATACAGCCCTCATTAGCCCAACAAATGGTCATGACAGTACACCCGTCATTAACTCAACAAATAGCGATGACATACAGCCCTCATTAGCCCAACAAATGGTCATGACAGTACGCCCGTCATTAACTCAACAAATAGCGATGACATACAGCCCTCATTAGCCCAACAAATAGTGAAGAAAATACAGCCCATAAATAGCGATGACAATACAGACCTCATTAATTCAAAATAGAGATGGCATACAGCCCTCATTAGCCCAACGAATAGTGAAGAAAATACAGCCCATAAATAGCGATGACAATACAGACCTCATTAATTCAAAATAGAGATGACATACAGCCCTCATTAGCCCAACGAATAGTGAAGAAAATACAGCCCATAAATAGCGATGACAATACAGACCTCATTAATTCAAAATAGAGATGACATACAGCCCTCATTAGCCCAACAAATAGTGAAGAAAATACAGCCCATAAATAGTGATGACAATACAGACCTCATTAGTTTAAAAATAGAGATGACAATACAGCTGTCATTAACCCAGCAAATAGTCATGACAATACAGCCCTCATTAGCACAACAAATAATAATGACAATATAGCTCTTATTAGCCCAACAAACAACCATGACAATACCACCCTCATTAGCCCAATAAACAGTGATAACAATACAGCTCTCATTACCCCAACAAACAGTGATAACAATACAGCTCTCATTACCCCAACAAACAGTGATAACAATACAGCTTTCATTACCCCAACAAACAGTGGTAACAATACAGCTTTTATTACCCCAACAAACAGTGATAACAATACAGCTTTCATTACCCCAACAAATAGCGATGACAATACAGCCCTCATTAGCCCAACAAATAATAATGACAATATAGCTCTTATTAGCCCAACAAACAACCATGACAATACCACCCTCATTACCCCAACAAACAGTGATAACAATACAGCTTTCATTACCCCAACAAACAGTGATAACAATACAGCTTTCATTACCCCAACAAACAGTGATAACAATACAGCTTTCATTACCCCAACAAACAGTGATGACAATACAGCCCTCATTAGCCCAACAAACAGCGATGACAAGGAATACCACTCATAGATTCATTCAGCCCAACAATGGTAAAAAATGACGGTAGAAATTCGTTCTGCCTAACAAATGTTATTTATAAAGGATGTCATATGGCCTAACTTTATTTGTGTGTAGGTGGGTGCGTATTACAAAAACTCTTACTATAGATTTCCCTGCGACACAACTCTACTAGTTATATTATATACCAACATATATATATATATTCCCTGTGACACGACTCAACAATTATATTATATACCAACATATATATATATATATTCCCTGTGACACGACTCTATTAGTTATATTATATACCAACATATATATATATATATATATATATATATTTCCTGCGACACGACTCTACTAGTTATATTATATACCAACATG
>NW_013669949.1:39645-52018 GCF_000517525.1 Limulus polyphemus
TCTACTAGTTATATTATATACCAACATATATATATATATTCCCTGTGACACGACTCAACAATTATATTATATACCAACATATATATATATATATATATATATATATTTCCTGCGACACGACTCTACTAGTTATATTATATACCAACATGAATATATATATATATATATATGTATAATAATTATTAATTGCTACTCCCTTCCCCTCAATGGCTCAATGGAAAGCTTGAGAATTTATAACGCTTAAATTCAGGGCTCTATTCATGCGTTGGGCATCATACAGAAAGCCCATTGTGCAGCTTTGTGCTAAACA
Source organism: Limulus polyphemus (assembly GCF_000517525.1). Lineage (NCBI taxonomy): Eukaryota > Metazoa > Arthropoda > Merostomata > Xiphosura > Limulidae > Limulus > Limulus polyphemus. Next base: position 39,956 of record NW_013669949.1, read on the forward strand.
ACAAAGTACTGTTATTGTCATAATAAGAAAAAAAAACTATAAATATTTTTGTTTTGCTTTCTGTGTGAAAAAAATAAAAATTCTCACGCGCCAAAGTAATCTTTATAGATGCCTAATGATTTTTTTTCCGTCTGTAAGTAATGTTTTCATGATTTATACATTTTATTTTATGTACGAAGTTGAACAATAATACATTACTCTTAAGAAGCAGCAATTCAAATTCTATTCTGGCTGTAGGTGCTGTCCTGGCTGACGGACAACTTACTGTTGATCCTCACGATATTTGGTGTTCTACTCGGTATCCTAATTGGCTTCCTGGCTCGGTTCGCTGACTATGGCGAGGACGCTATCATGCTGGTCTCGTTTCCCGGAGATATTCTGATGAGGATGTTGAAAATGCTAATCCTTCCGCTCATCATCTCGTCCATGATATCGGGTAATGTAATAATAATCCTATTTAGGTTTAACGACAGACATAGAAATCTTAAATATCCAATGTTCTCTAAAACGTTAATAAGGTTATTAAATTGTCTTTATCTTAAGGACTTTCACTTTAAAACAAAACTGTTTGCGTTCCAGACTTTAATACAATATAATATCTGAAATGTTTGATTGTAACTGTGTAAACAAAGTGGATCTCAAACGTAAATACATTATGCTTTTAGAGGATAATATTTGATTTGCTAGTAACTTTTCAAATGCCTTCAAAATGATTTCCGTTTTACTATAATAACATTTTGAGGAAACAAATCACAAATACCCACAAGTTAATAATTATAGCAAATACGTATTTATCCTGTTGGTAATGGAGAAAACCAAACTGAAAATAGCTATAAAGCTGGGTTAGCATTATATTAGAGATGTTTTGTGTTCCAATCCATCAAGTTTGGACATTTTTTTATATTTTGATAAAGCTCGGTAAAGCATTACATTAGAGATTTTTTGTGTTTCAATCCATCAAGTTTGGACATTTTTTTATATTTTGATAAAGCTCGGTAAAGCATTACATTAGAGATGTTTTTGTGTTCCAATCCAACAAGTTTGGACATTTTTTTATATTTTGATAAAGCTCGGTAAAGCATTACATTAGAGATGTTTTTGTGTTCCAATCCATCAAGTTTGGACATTTTTTTTATTTCGAGAACTTCGAACTATAGCATATTATAATTTTCGAAATTGTTCTTTTTTATATTGAATAACTACTATCAAACGTGCAACGAAGATGGGACGTACTCTACAATATTTAAACATTTTATAACAGAGATACCAAAGTATCTAGTGATATAGATTCTGTAACCAGAATCATAATGGTGCCTGTTCTAGAAATAATTTTGAAATCGAAAATAAGTCATTTAAACAAAGTTGTAAGGGGCAACATTTCCACAGTTTTTATGTTCTTATATTTCACATTGATTCACAGTTTTCTAATCTTCAGGTCATAAAATTAAGTAAAAATAACGCATTCTTTATATAGCTTACAAATAGGCACGCCCCCAAGTGACACAGCGGTATGTCTGCGGACTTACAACACTAGAAACCGGGTTTCGATACCCGTGGAGGGCAGAGCACAGATGGCACATTGTGTAGCTTTGTGCTTAACTACAAACAAAAATAACGACGCAACATTTATAATTATTGGAACTGTTTATCAAGATTAACACTTACAGCACTGCTTCCATTAAAAATAAGCCGTTCCTAATTTTGAACTGATATACTGGAGGGTAAGCAGCGCCCACTGCTAACCAACCCTTGGGCTACTGTAATGGAATAGGGCGATTTTATTTACATCATTCTTATAATGCACATACAGATCCAACGAGCGAAACGCACCTTTGCGAGAATAAGACGTTAGCCATGGACCCTCGGATTTACAGTCTGGCACGCTAACCACTGGGCCACTCCCACCCGATATTCGATATTAAAAATAAATTTAATCTCCTGAACTGATTAAACTAGCATTTGAAAATCTTGTTAAAAACTTAATCTGATAAAATTGACGTGACTGAATGTAATTAACCTACTGTTTACTGTTTGTGAGAAATGTTTTTAAAAACGTACTAACAGTGGAATTCAGTATTGTTTTGGATTCGCTGAAATAATTAATCTCTCATCACATCTTGTGTTTCGAAGGTCTCGCTCAACTGGATCCAAAGTCCAGCGGGAAGATGGGATCGTATGCCCTATCATACTACTTTGCCACAACCATGTTAGCTGCTGTTGTTGGAATTATCCTAGTTTGTAGCATACATCCAGGGGACCCTTCAATCAAAGAAGAAGTGGGATCAGGCACTGAAGATAAGAGCGTGTCAACACTAGATGCCTTCCTGGACCTTATCAGGTGAGCTTCTAGTACACAACTGAATAGACACAAACTTAGGCTCAACGAAAGGCTTACCAAATCAACAATTTCTGTAGTCAAAAGCTACACATTTCAGTTACTTTTACTTAAGGATGTGATTTTAGTTACAGAGAAACACGGTTAATCACTACAAGTACATTATGAACTTTTTGATGGCAAGAGGAAACTAACCGATGCGTTAATATTAACTGAAATTCCTAAAAAAAACAAACAAACATGAATACTTGTTTGTTTGTTGTTAAGCACAAAACTACCCAATGGGCTTTCTCTACTTTACCCACCGAAATCGAAACCCAATTTTTAGGGTGATAAGCCTTACACTTGCCCTCGAGCCACCGGGGAACTTGCTTGGGAATCTCAGTAAGAATTAAGTATCACTTTAAAACCACCTTAACGGTGTGACTATTTTACATAATTTCACTCGTTTAACACAAGCTAAGCAAACTTTTTATACAATGTTTTAGTGTTAATATCACCGTATTGGGGCTTCTTATAAGACTATACCAAACACTTGTAGTATTATATTATCGTAATAATTAATAATAAATATTTAAGTGTAAAAGCCGATAAGTGAAAAAAAGACTCCGAGTCATGACTCCTGGCTAACGAGGATGGTGCAAAACACGCTGAACTACCCGAGAGAACAACTCATCTCCGTCATGTTCGATGCCTCTTACTGTAATTATGATCACCATTCTACGTTGTATTGTCAAACAGTTAGTGGGTTGATCTGTGCGATATTCTATATCAATTATTTCGAATTTTAAGCATAACCGTATCACATTATTTGTACGTCTAAATTTAACTTTTGTTTGTTGTTATTGTTCAGGAATATGTTCCCGGAAAATCTTCTGCAGGCTTGTTTCCAGCAGGTGGAAACTGTTTACTTAGAAGAGAAGGCAAAACCAAGTTTCATCCGGACAACAATGAACACGAGTAACGATACTTACTTCGACAATTTCACACAGGTTGTGGACGTAAGGCATCTTCAATACAAAGATGGAACAAACGTTTTGGGTATGAATATTCCACTCCTTTTAGCTAAAGACTCCATTTAAGAAATTATTACTTCACTAAATTAATTTTTTGAACTAGACAGATTTCTGTAAGTTTTATAAGATTGTGTTCAAACTAACATTGTTTTTTTTTTAGGCATAACACGCCATATTTCATTACTTAAAACGTAGTACATATTTTTAAAACTCATTTGTTTAAAATCGAGAATGAATCTTATAAAACAAGGTGATAAAGAATAAAGTAGTAATTGAAAATAATATTTTTTGTGCCGTTTCGTTCTTTGTCTGAAAGAGATTTTTTTCACTCGTTAATTTAATTCGTTTCTGTGTAAATTATCCTCACATTTCAAACACTATTCAATGTTGACCAAAAATCAGATACTAAATGTCAAATTTTCTCAAAGTTAATGTATGATTGGCTTCTAACTAGTGCCAGTTCAACAAATATTTAACACATTTTTTGTTTGTTTGTTTGTTGTTGTTTTTTCTAAATACATTTTAAATTTCATATAAGCAACGTATTTAATTTCTATTTTCTTAACTTTATTTTGTTTAGGATTGATCATTTTTTGTATCGCTTTTGGAATTATATGTGGACAAGTGGGACAAGAAGGAGAGATCATGGTGAATTTTTTCATAATCCTCAACGAGATTATCATGCGTATCGTTGTGTTGGTCATGTGGTAGGTTCATTTTAACTGACCACCTTGCTAGTAAAATGGTATAATTATTTGTGAGCCTCTTTGTTTACCTCATTACCATCTCTTGACAACAATGGAGAAACTGTTGAAACTCATTATTTTTTTATTTTTTATATCGTTAATATCCTAAGAATCTTGTGACAGATCACTTTAAAACATTTTTGTTAAGGTCTGATCTATAACGTATCCAGTTTATCTCCATAGTGCCAGCCTTAACAAAATCCTTGTTAAAAACCAATAAAGTTCTCTTGTAAGTATCCTAGTAAAGTTTCAATCAACATTTAATAAATGGATTCAACTGTGACTTGCAAGAAATTTTATAACTACCAGTAGAGGTTCTAAAAATAAAAAAGGAGGGGAATACATTCAATTCCTAAATAAAATATCTGAAAAAAATGGTTTTTATATTTATAATCGAGCTGAATATGTTGTTCAACTGACAGTCTTAAAGCATAGAAGGGTATCGTAAGAGTCATTTACTTTCTCTTTCTTTAATTAATGGACAAATAACACTCGAAGACCCCATACTATATAAAAACTATACTACAGGTATGAGGACGCTAAAAATCGGGTTTCGATACCCGTTGTGGGCAGAACACCGATAGCCTGCTTTGTGCTTTACAACAACCAAACCGAGTTTACTAGTTCGGTATTAAATTTCATAATGTCAAAAACTGCATAAGGATATGTAGACTGGAATCTCGTGACTTTTTTTTTATACAAACTGGGAAATTTCACGTGAATCTGACATCAAAAGTCAAACAAAAATTATAACTATTTCAATGTATAAATTTTGAAAACTCATTATCTTGCTACATATTTGGATAAATATCTAAAATATTTCAAACTGGCAAAGCTAGAAGTAACACATAAAATATTTGCATATTAAGTGTTTACCGAAATTTCTGAAATTGGGCATACACACGTGAATAATAAGACGCTCCCTTAATTTATTCCTATATTGCTATAGGCGTATAAGAAACAAAACATTGAGTCAAGTAAAGCAACATGTTATAGTCAAAACCTTTCAGAATTTTTCAAACATAATTACTACTAGCACAAGAAGACGTGTTCATGGAGTTTAATAACTTTGTTAGAAATCTAGAAACAGTGCTTGAATAAATCAACATGTCAAGTAAATCGTGATTGGCTCAGCAGAAGTTGCTAAGATTTTATTGATTGTTACAGCTGCTGCTGGCCATAGACTTGATTAAAATATATACAATAACAATAAACATGCAGTGCATACTGTAACTGGTTTACTAAAATTCATTTATTTTCTAACACTTTCCTAATGCAATCAAATGTAACAAAGTAGGGATATACAATTAGCAATATGTGCTTTACCTGTAAATAAATTGTATAATTATTATTATATTATATATGTCACCATGGCTTATAAGCTTTCCAAAGAAAATGGGAATTAAACAGAAATTATAATACAGTGGAAATTCCTATTTTGAAATTCAGATGGTAATACTGAATATTTTGTTAAATTGTTGTTTTGTATCTCGTTGTTAGTATTAATCACAATTACCACGTTGTCATTATTGGCCTTAGATTAGACTTAATTACTGACTTAGTTATCACATTCCAATCCTGTAGATATGCGTGGTATGTACTAACAATATTTTTATGTACAATAATAATAGAAATCATTGTTACTTTTGCCTTGAGAAATAAATAGCGAAGACCATGAACCACAATTATTTGTTTCTTTAATTTGTCAGCCACAAAATAATCAACAGATAACACCAAATAAAATCACGTGGTGAAAAGGAAACATTATATTTATTCCCATGATGCTTTATATTAAATGACAAAATTTCGCAAGTAGGAATGACCGACTGTATGTATACAAAACTATATTAAGTTAACATGTATCTAATGTTAATTAGATTAGTACGTGCATTACTTATGGTCAAAGCACTTTTCATTAAAAGGTCTTAATAACTGAGTATTTCAGTTTATAGCTAGCATTTGAGTATGTTTGTTTATGGTTTGGGCTAGATGTTGGAATGATAAATGATAATATTCGTACTTAGGATTTGTTGTTATAACTAATGTTGTCTACTGTCAGATGTTTCAGATTTTTGATAAATGGCATGGTTATTTATTAGATTTATCTAGAGCTGGTCACATAGTAGGTTTAATACTTGCGTCTACTGTTTTCATTATAATTTTTTTAATTGAATAAATGCGTTGATATAGAGTCAGAATATAGTCATGCATTAATTTCTATCTTGAAATATTGTTGGTCATGTGATATGTGGCAGGTTATGATATTGTTTGTTATGTGATTTTTTGTGACATAATATTGTTGGTCATGTGATATGTGGCAGGTTATAATATTGTTTATTATGTGATTTTTTGTGACATAACATTGGTGGTAATATGAATGATTACACTTTGTAATATTGTTAGTAATGTTTTACACTTTTGGGGCTTGATCTACTGTTAGTTAAATAATATGTAACATTGTTGCTTATGTGAAAAATTACACTTTGTAATATTGTATATATATGTTAAAGATTTCTTTCTTTTTCACCAGAGGTAATATTGTAATATTGTTAGTAATGTTTTACACCTTTGGGGCTTGATCTACTGTTAGTTATATAACTTGTAACATTGTTGCTTACGTGAAAAATTACACTTTGTAATATTGTATATATATGTTAAGTATTTCTTTCTTTTTCACCAGAGGTAATATTGTAATATTGTTAATAGCGTTTTACACTTTTGGGGCTTGATCTACTGTTAGTTGTATAACTTGTAACATTGTTTTCATATGGTAGACTTGTAGCTTGTTCTATTCTTGGCCACGTGCTAGATTTTTGGCTTGTTCTAGTGTTGGTCATGTGATAGGTTTATGGCTTGTTCATCTTTGGTAATGTGATAGTTTATCATATATTCTCCTATTGGTAATGCGATACAGTTTTAGCTTGTCCTATTGTTGGTCATGTGATAGGTTTATGGCTTGGTCATCTTTGGTAATGTGATAGTTTATCATATATTCTCCTATTGGTAATGCGATACAGTTTTAGCTTGTCCTATTGTTGGTCATGTGCTAGGATTTTGGCTTGTTCATCTTTGGTAATGTGATAGTTTATCATATATTCTCCTATTGGTAATTCGATACAGTTTTAGCTTGTCCTATTGTTGGTCATGTGCTAGGTTTATGGCTTGTTCATCTTTGGTAATGTGATAATTTATCATATATTCTCCTATTGGTAATGTGATACAGTTTTAGCTTGTCCTATTGTTGGTCATGTGATAGGTTTATGGTTTGTTCATCTTTGGTAATGTGATAGTTTATCATATATTCTCCTATTGGTAATGCGATACAGTTTTAGCTTGTCCTATTATTGGTCATGTGATAGGTTTATGGCTTGTTCATCTTTGGTAATGTTTATCATATATTCTCCTACTGGTAATGCGATACAGTTTTAGCTTGTCCTATTGTTGGTCATGTGCTAGGTTTATGGCTTGTTTACTGTTAATGATGTGATAAGTTTGCAGTTTAGTCTGCTTTTGGCCATGTGGCAGGTTTTTGCTTTTTTCTGTTGTTATTCATGTGATAGACTTTTAATTTGTACAATTGTTGGCTATGTGACAGACTCCTAAGTTGTACGACTGTTGGTCATGTGATAGACTATTAACTTGTACAATTTTTGGTCATGTGATAGGGTGTGGCTTACACTGATAATATTCGTGAAAAAAAAATGTGTGGCTTGTACTAATTTTAGTCGTGTGGTAGGTTCTCACTCATTCTGGTGTTGCTCATACAATGGTAACAATTGTACGGTGTATCATCTAACGTATGGTGTTGCTCATACGAATGGTAAAATTGTACGGTGTATCATCTAACGTATGGTGTTGCTCATACGAATGGTAGCAATTGTACGGTGTATCATCTAACGTATGGTGTTGCTCATACAATGGTAATAATTGTACGGTGTATCATCTAACGTATGGTGTTGCTCATACAATGGTAATAATTGTACTGTGTATCATCTAACGTATGGTGTTGCTCATACGAATGGTAGCAATTGTACGGTGTATCATCTAACGTATGGTGTTGCTCAGATTATTTCCAATCTATCTTTCGAGTTTTGGTTTATTTTAATGAAGTGATTTGTAAATGAAACTATAAAAAATAATAATCTAAGACTTTCTTTCTTTCAATGTTTTTTTTCTTTTCTTTTCGTTAATTTCTACATGTGATTTCCTGATGGTGAGATGTGACTTTCCATAGGTACTCCCCCTTCGGCATCATGTCACTGATTATCGGCAAGATTATGTCCATCAAAGATCTAGCCCTCACTGCCCAACAGCTAGGATTCTATATGTTGACAGTAATCACTGGCCTCGTGATCCATGCAATGATCACTCTACCTCTCATCTATTTCATCTTCACCAGGAAGAACCCGTTGACTTTCTTCAGAGGGATGCTGCAAGCATGGGTTACTGCTCTGGGCACTGCTTCAAGGTGAGACAGATACATCTACTAATTAATGTTCCTACTTACATTAGTTTTCCTATTTACCCTTCTACTATATTCTTCATTTATGTACCTACCAATTTAGCCATCTATGTCTTAGTATTAGAAAGAGAGGCAAAAGTGTTACCACATGACCATTGAGAATAAAAGTAGGTCTTACCATACGATTGCGAAGAGAACCAGAAGTAAGTCTTTACATAATTATGGTTAAGAAGGGTACTGGAAAAAGTCTTACACGTAGTCAGGAAATGTAATAGAATAATATAATGATACTTAAGTACTACAAAAATATGTTTGATATGAGCTTATTGTTGTTTGCAACAGCTAGCAAATATCTGCCCAAAAGGCCTACCAAAAGAGGAAAATCAAGAAAAATCTAAACGGACCCCCCCAGTGGCACAGTGGTATGTTTACAGACATACAACGCCATGAAACCTGGTTTCGATGCCCGTAGTTGGCAGAGCACAGATAGCCCAATGTGTAGCTTTGTACTTAAACTCCAAACAAAACAAAAAACAAAAACTAAACTGGAAATATTTTTAAGATAATATATCCTCTCATAGGAGGCCACCAAGAAAAACACATCTTATCACATAGAAGGACAAGTAGGAGGAGGACATCTTTACACATATTATATATACAAGTAAGGGAAGGATTACTTTTCACATGGAAGGCCACCAGGAAGAACACTTCTCACCACATAGGAGGACAAGTAGGAGGAAATCTTGACACATACCATATAGAAAAATAAGATAACGATTACTTTTTGCACGGGTGGACAACTAGGAAGAGGACATATTGCCATATATTTAGAAAAGTAAGAAAGAGTCTCTTACTATATGGGTGACAAAATAAACTGATCTCCTTCTACACAAATAAAGAATTAGGAAAAGAGCTTCTTCCATAAGACTGGGAAAGAGAATATAGAAACGTATTGCCCTTAATGAAGAATAGAAGTGGAAGGATCTTTTGTGCTACGATAAGAAAGATAAGCAGTAGAATATCTCAACAACCAAAAGCTTCTTGCATGACCAGTGATAACATTAGTATAAAATACACAAAATCCTAGCTAGCAATTTTTGGGAAAGCAATGCTCATTATAGGAAGTATGAACTGTAAGCAAAATAGACGTGCGATGAATTTCGTAGATCTGTTGTGCTTTATAGTATAATTTTATTGTTACAGTTATTCATGGATTGTGTTTGTACATTTGTTATGTTTCTATAACCAATATATGTATTTTCTTTGTGTATTACATTTCTTATAGATTTATGCTTAAGTTGTATCTTATGGTCATCTGATTTTCTTTTTTTTTTCAGTGCTGCAACACTCCCTATAACTTTCCGTTGCTTGGAGGAGAACAACAATATCGATAAGCGCGTGACTCGCTTCATTCTGCCGATAGGGGCTACCGTGAACATGGATGGTACTGCCCTCTATGAGGCTGTTGCAGCACTTTTTATTGCACAAATGAACGGAATAAGTCTCAGTGTTGGACAGATTATCGCTGTGAGGTAAAACATAATTGTAACTTCTGATATATGTACAACAATAACACATATAAATGTTTTAGAAATTTATGGAATTAATAAACATTCTATGCCGATTTCGTCTATGGATTAAAATCAGAGTATTTCAAATTTCCAGAAACTTTGTTCAATCGTTTTTGTTATTTTGTTTTTATCATATAAAGTGTAGAGCATGTTTAGCGGCATATCGTGGCTCGAACCTTTGACCTTCTGATCCTCAGTCTAGTACGATAGCCATTAAGCCATGTCCATCTATTTTTATAAGATAATTCCTTTACATTGTATTTTAAGTATTTTATCCGGTTTGCCATTTTAACAGCAAGCAATTTCACATTTCACGTGCTCACATTTCAAATGATTTTATCTACACAGAGGATATGTCTATATTGAAAAGCTATGTTTACACATTAGACTGTAATGTAGTTGGTAGAACAAGTTTTTACTTTTTGTGAAAACAAAAAGGAGTTAACCAAATGCTCAACTCAAACTATTGGGATGCTCCCTTTTTTCAGCTTGACAGCCACAGCAGCTAGTATAGGAGCCGCTAGTGTCCCCAGTGCTGGGCTGGTTACCATGTTGTTGGTGCTGTCTGCGGTTGGACTTCCAACAAATGACATCTCTATGATTGTTGCTGTTGACTGGTTACTGTAAGTAGCCTCTAACAATAAAACTTAAAATCTTAGTTTATCTAAAACTCTTGATTAAAGTTAATAGTAGTCATACGTACTTAACAGAAAGTACTGAACAGTCAAAGATGACAGAGAATATAAAAAAAACACTGTAGAAGTACTATTAAACACCAACAATACAAAATACTGAGAAGAAAGTAGTACAATGTCTTTAGTGAACACAAGCAACACAAAATTCTGTGGAGTTAATAGTGATAAGAAACAACACAGACAATACTGTAGAAGGTCAGTGAACGTAGACAACACAGACAGTGCTATAGAACTTCGGGTAAACATTGACAACACAGACAGTACTATAGAAGTTCAATGAACAAAAACAACACAGATAGTGCTATAGAACTTCGGGTAAACATTGATAACACAGACAGTACTACAGAAGTTCAATGAACATGTACAACTCAAATAGTGCTATAAAAGTTCAATGAACATAGACAACACAAATAGTGCTATAGAGCTTTGGGTAAACACTGACAACACAGACAGTACTACAGAAGTTCAATGAACTTAGACAACTCAAATAGTGCTATAGAACTTTGGGTAAACACTGACAACACAGACAGTACTACAGAAGTTCAATGAACATAGACAACACAAATAGTGCTATAGAGCCTTGGGTAAACACTGACAACACAGACAGTACTACAGAAGTTCAATGAACATAGAAACACAAATAGTGCTATAGAACTTTGGGTAAACACTGACAACACAGACAGTACTATAGAAGTTCAATGAACATAAGCGACACCAATAGTGCTGTAAAACTTCTAGTAAACATTGACAACACAGACAGTACTATAAAAGTTCAATGAACATAGACAACACAAATAGTGCTATAGAGCTTCGGGTAAACACTGACAACACAGACAGTACTATAGAATTTCAAGTGAACATAGTCGGCGCAGAATACATTGTAAGTGGACTGAGATAATTTTATAATTAGACTATGCTAAAGAATGGCTACTGAAGACAAAAATAAGTGCCCTGTTTCTTAGAGCAAACACACGAAAAAACGCTGCTAGTGCCTTTCTAAGTCATGTAAATTGCAAACATATTCAAAGTCAGTATATCATTTATGAATGAACATAAACTAACTGTCTTATTAAAATTAAAATAATTTAAAGTATATCATACGTTGATGAAGAAAAATGGAGAGTAATATTTAATTTGATATATTCAATACTACCGGCTTTGGTTCAAATGTTGCATCGTCTTGAGTAATGTTAAGGCTGTTTTTCCTGTTTTACAACAGTCAGTGTAAGGAATGACCA
>NW_013669949.1:52028-60058 GCF_000517525.1 Limulus polyphemus
ATTTCTATGTAAAGTACATATGGGAACCCCTCCCCGCAATAATTAAAAGGATTACTTGCACTATTACTGACATTTTTGTTTACTGTTTCGTATATGACTCTATTTGTTACTGGGACTGCCCATGTTATTAGAGACTCTCTAACCATAAAGTCATGGAACCACAAGCACTTGGGTATATTAATAGTTTAAAAGAATATTATTAAAATGCCAGTGCATTTAGGCCCTATTGGTACTTATAGGGTTAATACAGTAGAACAAACATAGAGCATTCTTGTTAGTGATGAATGAATAAGATCTCTATAACGAAAAATTAATATCCCATCTTGACTGTCAATGATCGTAAACTGCTTCAATACCTAAAGATAATTAAAGTTGAGAAGCAGTGAATTAACCTTAAAATAAGTGAATGATTTATCAATGAAAAGCATTTTGAGTATTCTAACCTAAGTGATTTTATTTGACTGTTGAAAATATAAATTAAAACTTTTTGGATAATTGTACTTCAGTTTTTTGATGGAATTTAAATATACATTATGCTTTTCGTGTACATTTAATAGTTGATTTCACAGATAATAAAAAACAACACTCGTTTTGAACAGTAATTCAGTATCAAAAGTACATGTATATTAATGAACACATCTGCAGAAAAGCAAAGTCTTTTTTTAAATATTATTTCATGTAATATTGTTTGGATGAAGATACTATAGAGATACGTAATATTGTAATTGGTGTATAATATTCCCTTTGTTGCGCATGTAATAAGAAAATTGTTATTCGTAATTTAAAAACAAATTCGTTATCTAGTGATCGAATTCGAACCTCTATAAACGTACTGGGTGATGCTTTTGGAGCAGGGATCGTCGATCACTTGTGTAAAAAAGAACTAGAGAAGATAGACGCTGAACATGCTCGATTAGAAATGGAAATAGCCGAAGCAGGCTACTTGCGTAAACCGTCACTGGCCGCTAGAGGGAGTCTTAGCGTTAACCCCAGTGTTGATAAGACAAACAGTACCAAACACAACGTTGCAGGAAGTACTGGTGGTTATGACGTAAACAGCGAAACTCAGATTTAGAATAAAAACTTTGTTCTAATTGGTCAGACGTCCATATTATCAAAAACTGTCCAGATGTTTCAGTCTTTAAGGGCAGACGTCTACTTGGTTGTAATAAGGTGTTACATTAATTAACCACGAAAGACTTGGAGTTTCTGGCACAAAATATAATAAGCGCTTTTTTATCTAATATTTTATGTGAATTAATTCATTAACCTCACTTTTTGTTTTATCGAAGAGAAAAAATGTCAATTAATCACAAACTACCTTCTACGACTATATGTTTCTTGTTGCTTTGGTTTGAAAAGTAACCTTTAAACAATTAAATTCTAAACACAAGTTTTCAAAGTCATATTATAAGAAGCAGAGAAATTAAAATGATGTATTGTTTCTTTAAGCTGTGCTGTTTCAAATATCAATAATGTTTTGGAGAATAAGCTTTTTTGAAAAACAACATTGCGTTATCTGTTTAAAAATAATCACCTGAAGCATCCGTACGAGAGAAATAATTAATTATTTAAACTGTATACAGATTTATATAATATTTTTTCAGCATTTTTGCGAAAATATATTACTAATTCATTGTCGACTCATAATATTTAAATACATTTACCTTTGAGAAGTAACTTTATTATTAAAACATGCCCAGTTCTGCATGGCAATCCTTAGGTGTTGTTGGTTTTTTTTTTAATTTTCATTAAGAAAAGAGAAAGAAAGACAAAATTCTAATTGTTGTTTCCATAAAGTTGGTTTGGGGAAAAAACACTTTCGAATATATGGGGAATTTTTACACAACTGGCTTTGGAACCTTTAATGAGAATGATTTTTGAACAGATGATACAGGTACATTCTACTGTATGTTAGTGTAATCATGATCATTATTGTAGCATTTTCTGTGTAACATGTGCAATGGCGATTTCATTTTTCCTTACCCTAAAATATGGGTGAAAGTATGTGCAAGATAGGATATTGTGTTCTTTATCTAAATTAACATTTGTGTTTGTTTTTTGTTGTTGTTTTTTGCTTTGTTTTTACGTAGTGCAATTATCTGATTAAATGCTGTGTTTAGTCCGACTGACTAATCTGCTTACAGATTAGAAGGCTACAGTGACAAAGAAGGCTTGTCTTTTCCCTCAGAGTTTTATTTATCTATTATATACGTATTCTGGCTTCACAAATAAAGCCTCAGCTTTTCGTACTATAAACGTTCCAAGCTCATTACAAAGTCAGTTGTAAAGCCTGAAGCTATGGGCTTTTATGAGCCTTGATATTACACGTTTACCCTGCTTATTAGTTCAGAACGTAGGTTGTTTTGCACAAATGTGTTATTTCCAATTTCACATACACTCTCCCCAAGTAAGAGTTATACACAAAAATGAATTTACTTCTCTCGGTTTCTTTTTAATAAAGCTCTTAGCAGACAGTGCTCAATAAGTGGTTTACTATACGCGTTAAAGATTGTGTAATACCCAACCCCATGAGAAGGTAGAAGACTAAATGTTAGAATATTCTACTTCGCGCCAAATCAAGTAGCACATTTAATTCACAGCTAACAATCAAAATCCTATAAAATCAATAGACTACAAACATTTTTTTACACATTTTCCCATAAGTGGAAATAATTGCTGGTAGTATCCCCTGGTGACTCAGATGTAAGGTTGGGGGCTTAGAACGATAAAATTCGGGGCTCGAACCCTCTGGTTGGCACAGCACAGATAGTTCAGTATGTTGTTTTGCGCTTAACAACAAGCAAACAAATTTTATAGTTTAAAGCAAATTAAGTTTTGAAACAACTGCGGCTCAACTCATTATTGGGAACAAAATCTTATGTTCTCGGTATCTTAGTTTGGAAAGCAGAAAAAGAGAGAGAGACAGTGGTAGCTCTATTTGAGGAGAGAGAGACAGTGGTAGCTCTATTTGAGGATATTTTCCAAAAAGTACACAAATATTCTCTAATTCCACGAAGCAGTGGCTCTCTTTCCACGTTGTAATCTTTTCCATCTGAGAAATATTTCTACAAGAGCTTTTGACGAAAGGAAGAAAGTCGAATAATATAAGTAAGATATATAGATAACTCGGAACTCGACCTCAACAGTCATTGGTTGATACATCTTTTGAGATATGCAGCTATAAGTAATTTGTTGTTTTTCAATGTTTTTCTTTTCTAAAAATCCGAAAATTATTGAGAGGTACTTTTTTTTATACTACCTTCAATTTCTCACCATATATTAAAACTTTGTTGTTATCTTGGATGTGTAATTACAGAATGATTAACCAAAAATAAAATAATATGATATCTAGTTTTGTTTAATGGTTTCTTTATTGCAAATCTTATTGTTCGAAACAAGAAATCGAGGAATTATAAAGTAGTATATGTTTTACAAGGTGGGCACACCACCGGTAGCCCCTTGTTTAAAATTTGCGCTTAACAACAAACAAACATGTTTTACAATTAAATCTTAAATACAAACATTCAGGTACATACCATTGTGAAACAATTTTCTATGTTTATCACGCAGTTTTGCGAATAAATTTAATTTTACATTAATTTCATTTTGTTTTTAATTCTAACACATTTGTGCCTATTGGTAGTTGTGTTAATTTCTTCATCACGACGTCCTCGCTAATAAACCCAGGAACTCTTGTTGAATAAGCAATGATGAAATAGATCTTGTTAGCTGTATTTCAAATTTATCTTTTTTTATGTCCTTTTAGAAACTTCCTTCAGAAACAATTACATAATAAATATGGTTGGTTATAGTTGGATTAAATAGTCTCATGTTATATTTTGAAAATATAAAACAAGTCGTTAGTAATAATGTTTGCAAGCAAAGACACTTAACCGAATTTCAGAAACACAAGAGTTTAGTACCATTTTGTGAAATAAAGTAATAAACAAAATAAAGCAAATACGTTTTTATTTTCCTTGTCTCTTTGATTTCATAAAATATAATGGTAACTTACATGTTTTCACCAAAAATGGAACTGCTTCTTTTCTACGATAGAATAAATGCCATAAAAAATTAAATGGGATATTTAGCAAGCAGTTATATAAACGTCAGTTTTTCTATTTTTCCGTTTAAAAAATCCACGGAATATTCAAGAAATAAAGTGGTTATTCTTATTTGTCAGTGGTGTAATATTTTCTCCTTTAAGCCCGTTTACAGCAGAATGTACGGATCGGTATGTATATATGATGATTCTTTCTCTCCATTGATTATTTTCGAAAATTTACAACATGAGAATATTTTTAACTTAACTGTGTGGCATGTATTGGTTTATGTTGTTTGATTTTTTCTGCATGAAAATTGTAGTATTAGTTACACAATTACGAGATAAGTGTGTGTGTGTCACAAGAGTATGAACATGCTTTTAATGGACGTATATAATTATATAAAAAAACAGGTGATTCGTTTTTACTGTGTTGTTTCTTTCCATCTGTGGATCTGTCGATTTCCGTGTATATCGCCCTCTCGCAGTATCTATTTATATATTGTGTTCCATTAAAGTTTTTATTCTCGCCACTTAAAGTGAAGTAGGATTTATAGCTACAGCTTCTCCTACCGTATGAAGTTGCTTCTCACATCAATTATACGTCACAAGCCCTCTAGTGCATAATCACATAAATATCTCAACTTACACAACAAAGATTTTCATTGTGATGTGTAAACCTCACAACAAGTTAGATGTAACTTTATGTACAATATTATCATAGAAACAACTCAATGATGTAACCTTATGTACAATATTATCATAGAAACAACTCAATGATATAACCTTATGTACAATATTATCACAGAAATAACTCAATAATGTAACCTTATGTACAATATTATCATAGAAACAACTCAATAATGTAACTGTATGGACAATGTTATCATAGAAACAACTCAATGATGTAACCTTATGTACAGTATTATCATAGAAGCAACTTAATAATATAACTTTATGTACAACATAATCGCAGAAACAACTTAATGATGTAATTTTATGTACAATATTATCATAAAAACAACTTAATGATGTAATTTTATATACAATATTATCATAAAAACAACTTAATGATGTGATGTTTTGTACAATATTATCACAGAAACAACGTAATGATAAAATCGGACTTTAATTCTTTTTAACAGAGAATGTACGATGCCTTAAAATACAGTGTCAGTTATCTTTCTTTTTCATACTTAATAATGTAATTTCTTTCAACTTTAAGTTGTAGCTATATACTTCAAACACAACCAGTTAAATCACTGCTTGTGGTTGTTGTCTTTTTAACTGATGTGCTCTTTTAACTGAACATTATTCAAACAGTTGAAATAATGTTTGAAAATTGTTAGGCTGTACAAATATATAGAAATAACAAGCATTTATATTAATTTCATAAAAGCACTGATACGATTTTTAACGTAAAATTAGTTGTACTTTAATACTCATGTAAAGTCGACCATAAATCTAAAGAGATAAAAACCAAGTGTTAAAGTTTTTTTTTTAACTCTGATTAGACAGTAGTTTTGCTCATCAAAGAAGATACCAGTAAATTTCTGTGGCTTAAAATTAATAGATATGTTCAAACTCAAAACTCGACTTTTTCCTTTGATTATAATCAAAAGAAGAGAAAATATTTTAATATTATAATACTTCTCATCGCTTTCTAAAGACATCTATCTTCCTCTGCTACTTAAGTTTTAGCTTAATTTTCGTAAATAATGTCGTTGTTTTAACATTTGAGTATTGGAAAGATTGAAAGAAATTTCTTTGTCTTGCTTTGAAGATGTAGTTTCTTGTTTTTGTCCCATGAAATACGATGTTTATTGCCTTTAATGCTTGATAAATGTGGACGCCTTCTAACAATAACCAGTTCTATATTTTTTTGGTATAACAATAACCAGTTCTATACTTTTTTGATATAACAATAACCAGTTTTTTTTTGGTATAACAATAACCAGTTCTATACTTTTTTGGTATAATATGTAATATCAAACATGTAAGTCTAGAATTCCGGTTATTATTTTTTTAAAGTTTATTGTTTCACAAATAGTTTTTACTTTCATGATTTTTTAAAGCAAAAGCAAGACAATATATATATATATATAGAGAGAGAGAGAGAAGAATCAGCTTAAAATAAATGTATTTCTTTCATATGCTGTTTTTGTTATATTATAAACATTTATAGGAATTTCGAATAAAATGTTTCTGTACATTAATTAAATTAATAAACAGCGAAGAATCAGAACCGGAATTTTACAAAAGTAGACTATCAAGAAAGTTTTTTCAAAAAGGGTTATATGTCACTCTATATAAGCAATATTCATACCACATTTTCTGCTATACATTTGAGAGATACTTACTAACCAGTGTAATTATAATACATACAAGTTGTGTGAAAAGTCTAATTGTCATTTTGTTGGAAAAATCCAGGTTAAAATCAGAGAACATTTTCAAAACAAATTTTAAGTCAATTAACATCAAAAACAGTTGCCACGGCTCCAAAGTGCGGAACACGTTTTTACGGTATTGAGACGCAGGCCAGTATTTATATTTATTACCTAAAAGTCGTTTTACATGTATGAAGCGTTGCGTCCTATTGATAAATTGTGTGATAATGATAGTTTTTTTTAATGTGTGATAACCGCTAAACAAGTAACATAGACATTTCAAGTTTTATTGAATGCAGAAAAAACACAATAAATAATCAAATCTAGTACCCAATATGAGGCTTAGATTCCTAAAAATATAAACATATGCAAATAGCGTACAGCAATCAGAATTTATCGAGTTTTTAGCCTATATGCAAATACTTTCAGTCAGGAAGAAACAAGCTCTAGACAAAGATTTGTGAAAAAAAGCGCTCGGATTATCAAGTTCCTCATATTCAAAGGATACTTTTGTCTGTGAAAAAATATGTCAGTTTTTTTAATATTGTGGAGAAAATATTTATAAAACTTAAAAAACTCTAACTCTGTCGTTATCTCAGCATGTTTTGAATTTAATACCAAAGACAATATGATTTATAATTATTAGTTATTAAATCTTTACACATACACAGTACAAAAAAAAACTATGGAGCTTGGTTTAAACTGCATATATCGTTTTTTATAAATTAAGGAAAAAGAACATTATGAACTACGGTATTGCTGAGGTCTAATAATTTTCAGGTTGTTATTAAGCCTTACTTTTCATAAAGCATAAAATCTGCGTCCGTTCTAATTAGGCCTCACTCTTTATGAAACATGTAATTATAATCGGCGTCCGTTCTAATGATTTCAAAACTTATTTAGCCGTGGCTGTGTTCTGATTAACATAAGTTACAATTTAATAAACACCAATTTCATGAAATGATATTTATCAAATTACGTATACGTTATTCTATGAAACAACCAGAAGAGATCGATATTAGCCTTCTCCTTTAAAAATACAATTAATAGTTAATACATTAATAGTTAATACAATGAATAGTTAATACATTAATAGTTAATACATTAATAGTTAATACAATGAATAGTTAATACATTAATAGTTAATACATTAATAGTTAACACAATGAATAGTTAATACATTAATAGTTAATACATTAATAGTTAATACAATGAATAGTTAATACAATGAATAGTTAATACATTAATAGTTAATACAATGAATAGTTAATACAATGAATAGTTAATACATTAATAGTTAATACAATAATAGTTAATACAATGAATAATTCATACATTAATAGTTAATACAATGAATAGTTAATACATTAATAGTTAATACAATGAATAGTTAATACAATGAATAGTTGATACAATTAATAGTTAATACATTAATAGTTAATACAATGATTAGTTAATACAATTAATAGTTAATACAATGATTAGTTAATACAATTAATAGTTAATAGGCAACGCACAGAATGCCCTACGTATAGCTTTGTACTTAACAAAAACCATCCTTTAAAATAACATGATAACTGCAGATACTAAAGTTAATT
>NW_013669949.1:60426-63226 GCF_000517525.1 Limulus polyphemus
TTTTCATAATTTACTTAAAATGACGGTAAAGCAATTCTTAAGTTTGATTTAATTAGGATTTAAAATTTTTACAAACATTATTTCATCAATGATTTCGCAAGAATTTTCAAGTCCCGAATTGTCTTCGTATTCGTCTGTTTTTTAGCGTGGCTCAGCGACAAGTCTGCAGGCTTACGACGCTAAAAATCGGGTTTCGATACCCGTGGTAGGCAACGCACAGAATGCCCTACGTATAGCTTTGTACTTAACAAAAACTATCCTTTAAAATAACATGATAACTGCAGATACTAAAGTTAATTCCAAGATAGAACCCCCGTATTAACTTTAGAACAATGTAATAACTGCAGACACTAAAGTGAATTCCAAGATAGAACCCCCGTATTAACTTAAGAACAATGTAATAACTGCAGACACTAAAGTGAATTCCAAGATAGAACCCCCGTATTAACTTTAGAACAGTGTGATAACTGCAGATACTAAAGTGAATTCCAAGCAAGAAACCCCGTATTCACTGTCTGCGTACATTTTGTAATAACTTATATTAATAAACAATCTGCACTCGGAAATACGAGATAAAAAAGTTTATATTTCCAGCTAAGTTCTTTTTTCCATTAGTAAAAGTTTATTTTCGATTTCTCTTAATATCAAAAGGAAACTAAAATGTGATATTTTTATAAAATATTTATAATAATGTGAAGTTATTCTATTTTGTAAAACTACTGTATTACTTTCACAAAGCTTGAATGACACTCAGTTGTTAACATCCTCAATAGATAACTTTGTGCTTACCAACGAACAAACAGTGGATAGCGTTAAAGGCATCTTGTAAATATTTTAAATGAAATAATATCAATTTATTTTGTTTTAATCAATGTAGTTTCATGACAGTTTTCCAATGTCGTGTAAATGCCACTGTGAGTTATTTTATCAATAACAAAACTTACTGTCAAGTTCTCTGTATTATTAGATTTTTCATAAGGATCGACAAAGCACAAATACGTTGAAACAAGCAGGAATTTATTTCCTAAAGTGAATCTTATTGATAATGTGAAGGAGCAGTAGTATCACTGTGTATTTTAATGATGTTTTGGTTTTACAGTAAGATAGACCGTACATTTTATTTTTAGGAACAACTAGTTCTCAAGTCAACCAATCAAATGAAAGCATGCGGTGCAAACGTGCAGGACGCGAGGTTAAGATTCTTGTTACAAAAATAAAAATAGAACATATTAAAGATGGCATTAAATGAAAGAAAGACTCTGATGAGCTGTCTAGATATCTGTCGGGAAAAGTGGACTCTAAAGAGAAATTCACAGCACTACAAGATGAGTTCGATAAATTAAATAAGTGGAATCTTCCATGCGGGATGGTAGCTTAGAGAAAACATACACATTATAAAAAAATACAATTAATAAACAAGAGTGAATCACATGTTCTAGGATAGTTATTTGTTTGTTTTCGAACAAAACCACATTGGGCCATGTACTGTGTTCATTGGGGGAGATCGAACCCCGGATTTAACGTTATAAGGCTATAGACTTACTTCTATCCCCTCGGAAGACTGTAATACAGTTCATTTCAACGCATTATAGGCCATTTGCAATATTCAGTTAAACTAGCCCTGGAACAGGAGGCTATATAACGGTACGAATCTTTAACTACAAAAATGTTTGTGCATGAACATAACCATGAGAACAGTTGAAAAGAACATAGTAGCTGATATTACTGAGTTTGAAAATAAAAGTAAGATTAACTGCAAAGGTTATTTTCAAGAAAATTATAATGCAGTTAAATTATGTTTAAAGTGTGAAAACAAACAACGTTTTACTGAAATTACAGCCAGTAATGCTGTGATACACTTAGAAAAAAACGGTATTCTCACCATAGAACAACTGTAAAATATAATGATGTACCTTAGTTTCATATTATATTTATATTTTATATAAAAGCAAGAAATAAAAATATTTTTTACTCTTAATTTTGGTTTTATTTACTCTTGAAACAGAACACCTTCGGGTGGACACCTTCGAAATACGTGGACCAGTATTGTTTGTACATACCAAACAGTTCACATGTCAAGGAAAAGCTTCGGTAAGCTAAGGATACATGGACCAGCATTGTTTGTACAACAAAACAAGGCGCAAGTACATCTAGTATGTAGTTTCAAGATACGTTATTGACAACAGTAATCATTCTTATATAACTTAAATAAAGTTTAAAATATACTTTTTTTTTGTGTACACGTAATTGAAACTGCCTGCAATACTAATACATATACAGTAAGCCCGCATTAGAACAACGTCCTATTGCGGCTAATTAAAAGAAATGCAGCCGGCTCAAGCAAAGCAAAGCTTTATGTAACAGCAACAGTTCCAATAAATTGAAGTTCTGTCTCTACAAAGCGAAGTGGGAGGGGGGCGAGTGGAGGAAAGTGGACACGACAGTGCTCAGTTTCAGTAATTATAAATATCATTTGGCGTGCATTTTGTATTTCATTCTCATTCTGCCATAACACTTTTCCTTACGACATCTTATACACGAGGTATTCAGTAGATAATTTGTTGAATCAATACAGCTGATATATTGTAGGAATCCCCATGCCATTACTTTGACACGATATACTTCCCCCATGCACGTGGGGCCCGGCATGGCCAGATGGTTAGGGCGCTCGACTCGTAATCTGTGGGTCGCGGGTTCGAATCTCCATCCAACCAAATTTGCTCGCCCTTTCAGCCGTGGGAGCGTTATAATGTGACGGTCAATCCCACCATTCATTGGTAAAATAGTAGCCCAAGAGTTG
>NW_013669949.1:63602-69610 GCF_000517525.1 Limulus polyphemus
ATCAGGAATTATATATATCACACAGAATTTTGAAACCTTCGAAGATTAAAACTACACGAACATTCGAACACTGCCCAAGTGTTAATATTAGATAATTGTAACATGTCAACCAATCGACGAGGGAATAGAAGTGCTCTGACATCTAACACTTTAACTATAAATATGGTTTCAAGGGTGCCTTATGATATTTTGCTTTTCCATTTATGTAACATACTGACAACAAAGGACAACTTATTTTTAAAAGACAGTCCTGCACTCCCATCCTATAGGAAAAAATAAAAACCGAAACCCATGCACCCACCTTATGTTTTTCAGGATACCATCAATTCACTTTATAAGTTGTTGTAAAGTGCTGGCCTCCATTAGTGCTGACAGTAACTCATTCCATAAGCCAATCATCATGTTAGAAAAATATAACTACCTTAACTGGAGTTTAGCTTGTTTTTCCAAATTTTAAACTTGTGTCCTCTTTTTTTATTGGCTTCAGAACAGGGCACAAATAAATCAGAGACCTTTAACCTATCGACCCACCCGATAATCTTGTAAAAGGCTATAAGATCATCTCTTACTCTCCTTTTCCCCATCCCCAGATTCATCCTAGTAGCCTTCTTCTGAACCATTTTCAATAAGTCAGCATCCCTTCTTAAATAGGGGGATCAAAACTGTACACAGTAGTATTGTATGTGAGGGTTACCTA
The DNA here is from genome assembly GCF_000517525.1 of Limulus polyphemus. Taxonomy (NCBI): domain Eukaryota; kingdom Metazoa; phylum Arthropoda; class Merostomata; order Xiphosura; family Limulidae; genus Limulus; species Limulus polyphemus. The sequence continues at coordinate 64,300 of NW_013669949.1, forward strand.
GTCATTTGTGCAAATATATTATTACCTCTTGATCTGTATTCAATAAGCCTATAAATACACCCTAAAATTATATTAGCTTAGCTACAAGTAACAGAACACTGATTCAATGACTTGAGTGACTTATTCATCATTATGTTAAGATCCTTTTCTTCAGTCACACTATTGAGTTTGGTTCCTTCTATTTATATCATTAATGTAAATAAGAAAAAGAACTGACCCCTAGGTCACTCTATCTGTAACAAGGGACCAGTTAGTCTGGAACTCATGAATGTGATTAAATCTTTTTTTTTGGTTTCTCTCATCGACCAATTCCAATTTACTAGTGCCATCCATGTGATTTTTCTAGCCAATCTTGGCACCTTATCAAAAGCTTTTAGAAAATTTAAGTACACCAACAGTTAACATCCTCGAAAACAGGTTAAGTAATTAATAAGCAAGATTCACTTCTGGTGAATTCGTGTTGACTTTCATTTATAATATCACATTTTACTAAATGATTTTACACATATTTATTTATAAGACTCTCCAACATTTTCACACTAAAGAAGTAAGACTAACTGGCTTATTATTTTCAGGGAAACTCTTATCACCGCTTTTGAAAATAAGAGTAACAATCCTCAGGCACTTGCCCGCTGTCTGTTGATATATCAAAAATGAAAGATAGAGGCTACATGTCTGATGATTAACCTTCTCCAAAACTCTGGAGAAAAACTTTTTCTGATCTTTAAGTACTTACGATAAGGTTATTGCTATCGGATATCGATCATTGTCATGGTTAGTAACCAGTATGATCACCTAAGTCTACTTATTGAATAGACGGAAGCAGATTATCAGCCAAAACATAGGATAAAAATACATAATATCTTTATAACCAGATGATAATTATTACTGATAAATAATTAGCTTGTTAGATCCTGGTGCTTTATCTAGTTTTAGTCTCTCAATCTTTCTTCTTAACACCAAGGGATTAATACCTATATGATTCAGGCCAATTTCAGTATTGCTCTTAGAATACTCAGTCGAGTATATTGCTAGTATCTTCTCTCTCTCTACTTGTAAAAACAAAGGAAAGAAAACATTTAAAAGCTCATCCATCTCATAGTCTTTAAAAAAACTTACATCCCTTAAGCGTCCAATTCCGGATATTAACATTTTATTTATCTTTAACACACTTAAAACGTTTGTTTCTCATATGACCTTTTGGGTTTCCTTGTGTCTTTTTTAACCAAACCCCTAACTTTTCTAGGGTTTCTCTCAATCTTTTATCCTACCTGCTAATTCAAACTTATTAAACTTAGTGTGTTTATCCCTGATTTCTTTTATGCCTGCCTCTCAGTGGCACAGCAGTCTGTCTGCGGACTTATAACACTGGAAACTGGGTTTAGATACCCGTGGTGGGTGGAGCAAATATATCCCATTGTATAGCTTTGTGCTTAACTTCAAACAAACAATTCTTTATCCCTTTAGTAAGCCAGTTAGGTTTGATCTTCACTGTTATCCTGTTCGTCTTTTCAGGAACATACCTATCTTGATTAGAAGACATTTATTTTACAAACAATTCCCAATTCTGTTTACACCTCACCTATAAACTCATACCAGTTCACTAATGAAAAACTTGTCTGGTGGATTAAAAATTAATTTACTGAAAATTAGAAACTGAAAATTGCTTTTCTTTTTCTCGCAACATGTAGCAAAACATCAAAATTATACAATGATCACTCTTCTTCAAATGTTCGATTCTTGCAACCATATTATCAGTAGTGATTAAGAATAAATGTAAAATGGCATCCGTCATGGTTGGATCTCTGAATCATTTTAAGAAATCTATCTCCACCAGTATTTAAATCCATAAGATCCAATGAATGTGTCTAAAATTAAAGCGTCTCCCACAATTACTGCATCACTCTCCGTATCATTAGTAGCCCTAATCTCATCATACAATTTCCAGATGACATCATCCCTGACAGGTAGCGTATAACAATTACCAGTTTAATAGCTTCTATCCTCGAAACTTCTGATAGTAACCCCTACAAGTTCAATCTTTTGACTGCTATTTAATATGTTTTCAGCCCCACCAGATTGGAATATATTCCTTGTATAAAGAGCCCCCACCACCCTTCTTTTAAAACGTCTATCATTATTAAATGGCTTATATCCGGAAATTTCAAAATTTAGTAATTTACGTGATATTGTAGTTTTTCATTTCAACCAGTTTGTCCCTAATATTAAAATAATAGTAATTATGCTTATTCTTGAATGTATTATGCTTACCTTTAAGTTTGACAGACTTATTTAACTTAAGCACTAAACCTTTTTATTACACTAGCTATTCTATCAATTTGTTTATTCCCTTTTTTTCCCAGCTCTCTCAACATTATGCAAGTTTCGTTTAAATTATCTTCAATTTATATACTTAGAGTTTCCCCAAATATCCTAGTACCTAGCCTGCTGAGTTGGACCCCATCTCTGACATATAATTCACCGTTACCCTGAAAACTACCCCACAGATACACCCAGCCCACCCGTTGCATTAAACGTATTAATTTATCAAAAACAAATATATTGTCATAAAGATTAGATTTAAATTGTGTAAATTGTTTATTCGTAAACAGTTTGAAAATATTGTTTTATTCTTGTTACAGAAGTTTAAATTTCAAAGTTTTGTAATTGCCAGCTAGATTAAATAGAAGCTAGTAAAATAATTTTAAAAAGGAATTTAGACAGGGTTCAAACAGGTCCTGGAAAGTCGCGGAAGATTAGTTCTGAAACGTTCAATACCGAAAATCTTGGGAAAAATGGCTGATTTTAAATTACAGTCCTTGGAAAGTTCTGAAATTTCCGTGTCAGTGAAAAATCCCCCATGAAATACTCGGCTTAATTTAAAAACATTAAACAAAAAAGTATGGTTATTGGAATTAGTTTTGTTTATATTTCACGTTGGTCATTGTGAACTTTGTGCCTCGTGAAGCCCGAATTTGTTGCAGTTTCAGCTAGCAGGTACATTTGATGAACGAAAATGTCAGAAAAACGAAATTTCGATCCTGTGTTGCAGTATTCGAGAGCTCTGAAAATTTGAAAATAGGTCCCGAAAAAGTACTGAATATTATTTTGTAAAGTATATACGCACCTTGTTAGAGTTTAGGTTTCTGAATTGGCTGATTAGTTAGCTGATTTTTTTTCAGAAATCGTAAGAGCTGATGAAAACCCTGTTCGTAACAATATCAGTTTTTTCCAAATAATGTTATATTTATTTCCAACATTTTTTTTGTACAAAAATATCAGTTAAGTCATTTTTAAAATTTTCCAAACTTAAATCATTTAGGTATACTTATTAAGATATAAAAATCAATAAAAATTTCTGAATGGACATAAACACACACTATAGAAATGGAAGAAAACAAAAACAAACTCCCCACTGCTGTATACAGGAAACCAACACATCATGGACAAGTATCTGCATTTTAACTCACACCACATGTACTAAAGAAAAGTATCATCCACTACCTGAAGAACAAAGCAAAGAACATTTGTGAACACCACTCTAACGTAGAGATTCTATTTCAGAGTGTAAACACATCACTCAATGTTTTAAAGCAAACAGTCAACCTCATCCCCAGCAGTTTGAACGACAGTAAGAACGCAAAAATCGCAAAAAGAAAGTTTGTTTGTTTTGAATTTCGCGCAAAGCTACACGAGGGCTATCTGCGCTAGCCGTCCCTAATTTAGCAGTGTAAGATTAGAGGTAAGGCAGGTAGTCATCACCATCCACCGCCAACTCTTGGGCTACTCTTTTACCAAAGAATAGTGGGATTGACCGTCACATTATAACGCCCCCACGGCTGAAAGGGCGAGCATGTTTGGTGTGACGGGGATTCGAACCCGCGACCCACAGATTGCGAGTCGAGCGCCTTATCCACCTGGCCATGCCGGGCACGCAAAAAGAAAGACAAACAAATAAAATTCATGTATATACCGTATATTCAAAACTTTATCGAGAACATCAAACGAGAGGTAAAGAAATTCAACATAGATATATTTGATGGAGACCCAACAGTACGCCCCCCCCCCCACGTGGCACAGCGATATGTCTGCAGACTTACAATACTAGAAACTGGGTTTCGATACCCATGGTGGGCAGAGCACAGATAGCTCAACAAACCCAACAGTACTTTCAGATCACTACTTGTATGGACAAAGCAGGCAGGATAGATTAAAATAGAAATGTTGTCAACCAGATCTTATGCTCATGTAAGGAAGTATGCATCAGAGAAACCATACGTCTTAACCCAAGCTTCACACCAACCATACAACCATACACAGTCTAGCAGACTCACCATCAAGTAAAAAAGAAAAAAAAATAGCACGACGAACCAGCAAATATAAACACAGGGGAAAGAGTAAAAATCATATTCACTTCAACTGTAAAACTTTCCGTTTTCAACCGTCGGACACCAGAACAAAACAAGAATCCTAAGTAGGCAGACACAAGCTAATACACCCAAAGATCTGGAGTCCGAAGTCTAAGACCACGACACGAGTCAAGAAGTCTCCCTAAGTAGTTCAGACTGGGGGTTTAAGTCTGCTATAATTGACTATGACGACAAGAATTAAAGATAGCCTAATCCTTTGGTGTAAGCCTTTTTCAACACGCTGCTACCTAGCAAGTTTAATGAATGATGAAACCAACTACGTTGGCCCGGAATTGGCCAGGTGATTAGGGCGCTCGACTCGCAGTCTGAGGATCGCAGGTTCGAATCCCCATCCAACCAAACATGCTCGCCCTTTCAGCCGTGGGGCGCTATAATGTGACAGTTAATCCTACTATTCGTTAGTAAAAGAGTAGCCCAAGAGTTGGCGATGGATGGTGATGACTAGCTGCCTTCCCTCTAGTCTTGCACTACTAAGGTGTTACTAAGTGTAACTTTGCGCGAAATTCAAAAACAAACAAACCAACTACGTTTCCACCAAGTCAAAAAAATAATCTTTGAGTTACGGGCCCAATACTAATAAACATGTATTTAGTAGGAGATATCTTTTATCCTGGTTTAGGCCCGGCTAGTGAAAACTTGTTTGGTTTGGTTTGGGAGGGGGGATACTCCTGTTCCATTCCCCTTTCACGGCAAATTGTTTGGGGTATTTTTTTATTTCCATCTCGTCTCTAGCATTCGATTTTTTTATTCCAGCTCCGTCTCCGGCGTTGGATCTTTTTGATCCCATTACGTTTATTATGTTGAATCCCATTTTTCCAGGGCGTATTTTCTATTTTGCTTGCATCGGGTAGGAGATGTTAAAACATCTATGTTTGTTTGTT
>NW_013669949.1:69727-75286 GCF_000517525.1 Limulus polyphemus
CGGCTGAAAGGGGCGAACATGTTTGGTGGGACGGGCATTCGAACTCGCGACCCACAGATTGCAAGTCGAATGCCCTAACTACCTGGCCATGTCGGGCCTACATCTATGTTCTTGATGCACTTCCACGAACAGTAGTATCCTCGTGGATAATATTTTGGTGATAAATTTGGATGCTTCACACTGAAGGGACGCCATGTTTGTGCAAAATTCAAAAAGCAAAACTATATATCTCTACACAAGAAGGAACGTTCACACGTCGATAGGTTTCTAATTATACATTTTTGTTGTAAATTTTCATTGACCGAGATTTATTTAATCACTTCAGTTTGAAATGAAGGAGTACTAGCAGTAAAATGTCGTATATTTCAAGTAATAAGTATTGAAAAATGACGGAAGATAACTCCTGCGTTTCAACATGGCAGTGTTTCAATATAAGTAGCTTCTTACCAGAAATCACAAGCTTAGGCATGAAAAATCAGTTTGTTTGTTTTGTGTGTGTGTGTGTATAAAATAAGATACATTTCAGAGTAAACTCGGATATTCATGGGGAAATTAGTACCTTATACATTTGTTGGGCATAAATATATTACTTGGAGCTCGCATTAAAATTTTTAAACAAGAGACTAAAGGTCAAATCGATGGGAAATCGCCAGTTTTTCTGTAAATATTAAAAAAGAACAGCTGTATATTTGTATAAAACTATGCCATCAAACTACAGACTGGGGAATCTATCACTGTACGACACTTGAGCATCAATAAGATTGACCTAATTGTAAATGTCACATCATTTGAGACTCAGTTTCGTTGTATAACTTCCCTGGATGATTCGCGGATATGAACTTGATTGACCTCAAACATCTGATTTGACTGAACTCTGAAAGATGTATTTCTGGTTAACCGCCATGCAGTCTGACTGTACAGGAAGATATAGTCCTAACTTAATTGTCCGAAGATCTAACATAGTTGTGCTTAATGACGTTCAAGCAAAACTTCTTAATAATCCACTCTACTTCAGGCTTAAGCTTGAAAAAGAGAGGGGCTTCTGATTCTGACTGAAAAGTCGTATGGAACTCGTTGAGGATTCCGAGAGCATAACCCGGCATGGCCAGATGATTAGGGCGCTTTACTCGCAATCTGAGGGTCGCGGATTCGAATCCCCGTTCCACCCAACATGTTCGCCCTTTTAACCGTGGGGGCGTTGTTATGTTTCGGTCAATTTCACTATTCGTTGGTAAAAGAGTAGCGCAAGAGTTGGCGGTGGGCGGTGATGACTAACTGTCTTCTCTATAGTCTTTCACTGCTAAATTAAGAACGGCTAGCGCAGATAACCCTCGTGTAGCTTTGTGCGAAATTCAAAACAAACCAACCCAAACCGAGAGCATAGTCCACAGTTTCCAATAGCATCCTATTTTTTCAGGGCTGATGAGACAAGGTAATTTCAGTGCGATGGATTTTCAACAGAAAAACTGGTCCAGTAAAAAGTGAACGGGTCCCACTGTTCTAAAATACGATTTTCATTATTCTGCAAAGAGAACCATCTTGTCGGAACAACAGTAAAAAATCTATAAGTTGACATCTCAGTAAAAACCTAAAACTCTTTGTAAATACGCTGTCTTTTCACCCTATAATAAATGTAAGAGGTCAGAATTCAACATACGTCGTAAGACACTTTTGTAGTATAATTGTCACACACAAAAGTGGGATGAAGTACAGGCGAACTTCATAATAGTTACCATGAACACTTGTTCTTAAGTCATCATGAAGGTATTGTAATTCATCCATGTTAGAGTATTTGTGGTATATGAATAAAATGCTATCAAGTGAAGAAGTAGAACTTGACTTAACAAGCTTTTCAACGCTTTCGACTAACTTTCCAAAAATAAATTTATATAGTAAGTACCATCTGGACGTTCTTCTAAACCCAAAAATACCTACATTTGTAATTAGACGAACAAACTAACACAAATTGCTAATTATTTCACAACATTCCTAGTCTCATGCACGGTAATAGAGACAGAATATTTCTGAATATTGAACAAAATTATTCAACACTAGTCAACACCACCTCCCGCTAATTCTTGGCCCAAATAATAGTGGGATTAACCGTCACATTATTACACCCTAATGGCTGAAAAGCGAGCACATGGGGGAATGGGATTCGAACTCAAGACCATCACATTGTGAGTCGAGCTTCCTAACCATCATACCATGCCAGGCCCTCTTAATTTCTGTTCTCTTCTGCGAAAATCCATTGGTCGTTGCTTACTTCAGTTTTCAAACAGTCTTCTTTTCAGAAAGAAATTACATTTACATACACACAACATTAAAACCCAAACAAAAGAAGATTGAAATATTATAACTTATTCAACAAGACCTAACCGGGCAGTAAAATAAAGTAGGCTTAGTTTAGGCCTTAAAAATTCTTACACTTACAACAACAGCATGCTAGTAATTGTGGAAAGTATTACAGGTAAACAGTAAAGAGAACATTCAGGGTCAGGAATGTTAAACATTCTATCACAAGTATTTTCAGAGCAACTTAGATCTGTATACATATTTGGTAATATATAAACATGCTTGAATATCGACATTTCAATTTAAGCTCTAACTAGAGATTAAACCTAATATATACAACATCAGTACTTGAAGCCTTTAGTATATAATGTTTAACATATTCTAACAACTATACCCTAAAGCCTTACATTAACATCCGGACTTTTAGCAGCTTTTAAGACTCTATCGCAAATACTGAAACTAACGTAACGTACTTAAATATTTTTACCGCGCATTCCGCAGCAAAATGGTGATTGATTGTTTGCTTTTTGGTGTGTTATTGGTGTTTACCACGTCGATTGGTCTACTTACACCATTGACTTAGATTGAATTTAGGAGGATGCAACGGAAGTTTATGTGAAAAAAGTAACAAACGAGATTTAAAAAGAATAGAGCATTGAGGAAATAATATAAATGAGAATGGGTCAATCAGGAATGTTTTTAAAAACTGAAGTACTACAAAAACTATAGAAAATTGATAATGTGAATTATGGTAAGTTTTCCTCTGCCATGATAGATTTCAGGAAGGAGGGAATAAGCTGCTAAGAAATGAGACAATATTTGGTGAGAAACGAGAAATTTGACTGTTCAAGCATGGCGAATAGTTTCATGTGTTGTTTTATATGACGAATATGAGGAAGAGTTACTAATACATATTCTATATAAGGTAGAATTCAAATGGCAAGTGCCTAGATGAAGACAGGTAAATATGACATCAATACACTTACTGGAGATACAACAAAATGGTACGAAAGAGGAAAAGACAAAATAGAAAATGTGAACCATCCATTGGGAGACGAAGTTATTCGAGAAGACCACATGCTTATTCATACAGATACGAACTTCTGAGTAGCTCAGGGGTGGGGAAAGATCGATGTAGGATCGAAGACAGGCAGTCTTAGCAAGTCTGTCAACACATTTATTAACTGAAATTCCAACACGTCCTGGCAACCAAGTATAATATATTGTGCAATTAAAATGTTCTAAATAACTAATTATGGAGCGGCATTTTCAAAGCGAGGCTGTATGGAGGGAAAGAAAGAGATGATAAAACTTGGAAGTTACATTTAGAGTTTAAAAATATGAATATAAAAATAGCTATACTTTTCATGTTTAATCCACTGCAGATGGTAGTAAATTCAGTATAGAAAACCGCCGCATTATCAGGATGGCGATTTAGATCATGTCTACGATCATCCATTAAATGCGTATACAGTGCGACCAGAACGTGAATTAAATGAACCATTTGTTTATATGGTCAAAGCATCTTGGAAACTAGATAAAAATTGTAGACATTGGGAAAGAAGACATCCATCACTTGGGGGAGAAGAGTATAATTAACATCAACATTGCTGAGTAACAAAGATGGAGGAAAGTGATAGAATGTTTAAAGTCCTGCACGTCTATCTGGATCGATCCCAGTGGAGGAAAGTGATAGATTGTTTAGATAGACGTGCAGGACTTTCAATCTATCACTTTCTTCCATTGGGATCGATCCAGATAGACGTGCAGGACTTTAAACAATCTATCACTTTCTTCCATTGGGATCGATCCTTTAAAGTCCTGCACGTCTATCTGGATCGATCCCAGTGGAGGAGAGAAAAGTGACACGTTGTAATGAGACTGGAAAAGATTGCAATAACAGTGGTGAAACTTAGTGTTCTTGATCTTTAAGAGAGGGCTGGCTGATGAAATCTTAAGAACAGCGTTAGGAGAACAGGGTAAGGTACCCAAACTTATAGTTTAACGACGTACTTATACATAGAGCAGTATGCTGAAGACTTTCTATTAACCTTGGCTTGAGACATGTCTATGTCTCGAAAACTTAAACGTCCTTGTATATATTGAAAGTTTCATACAACGCAATCTACAAATAATATTTTCTACCACATGTTTATATTTGAAAAATTGAAAATATTAGAATACTCAAAAATCACTAGATCGAAAATTGTAGAAATACATTATACCAATAATTGGTAATTTTACTGCAGAAATAAGAAGAGGCGTAAATTCAGGCTCATACGTTCGACGTATTTTAGTCACTCTAGCTTACTCTGGTTTTAATAACTTTACTGAATAAGTTAAGTGGAGGATAATGAACTTATTTACTTAGCACATCAGAATAATTTGTGTTTTTTCATATGACAACATAAAAATGTATCTTTCATCGCTTAAAAAAATAAACTTGTGATTTATTTCGGGAATTGAAATCCAATAATCATGCCCCAAAGTTCAAAGAGTTGTAGATATAACTGTACTCAACCAGGCTACATGTATCCTGTCCCGAGGACAAAATAACTTTTAGTTGTTCCTCCACACATTATTTTAAATACTTTAGAGTTTAAAGTTACAGAATAAAATGTTTCAATTATTTACTTTTATACATAAAAAACAAACAAAAAAAACGCAGATAAGCCTGGCATAGCCTAGTGGTTAGGTTACTCGACTCTTTCAGCCGTAGTGGCGTTATACTGTGACATTCAATTCCGTTATTCGTTGGTAAGGAGTAGCCTAATAGTTGCTGAGAGGTGCTGCAGGACATTATAAAAGTCAAAGCTGAAAGATAGTAAATTAATAAGGTATGAGATTTTAAAACCTGTTTTAATGCTAGTGATTTTATTTGGTACACAATTGTTGTTGTTGTTTTTTGCCTTACTGCTTAATTTAAAGGAAATTGAGTTGCATGTTTTCTCCGGTTTTAATGCTAGTGATTTTATTTAGTACACAGTTGTTGTTGTTTTGTTTTTTGCCTTGCTGCTTAATTTAAAGGAAATTGAGTTGCATGTTTTCTCCGGTTTTAATGCTAGTGATTTTATTTAGTACACAGTTCTTGTTGTTTTGTTTTTTGCTTTGCTGCCTAATTTAAAGGAACGTAAGTTGCATGTTTTCTCCGGTTTTAATGCTAGTGATTTTATTTAGTACACAGTTGTTGTTGTTTTGTTTTTTGCCTTGCTGCCTAATTTAAAGGAACGTAAGTTGCATGTTTCCCCTCATTACTATATCATC
>NW_013669949.1:76183-78694 GCF_000517525.1 Limulus polyphemus
TCAATTTGGGTTTAATGTAAGTAGTCTCAAATAATTGGTGTTGAATATATTTTCTTTACATAAAATGGATTCAAAAAAATTAAATTAGCCTTTGAGATCTTTACCCTTATGGTGACGTCACACGTCTAACAAATTTCCGGCACTATATAATTTAGCACTTCACCACTGGTGGTGCTGGTCGGCTGCCTTCGTTGTGGTGGGCAATTATATATTAAGTACGGCAACAAATAGACTTAGTAGCTTTTGCTATCAACAAACAAATAAATAAAGTGAAAACATTAGTTCTTGCGAATTTCTTGACTTTTTTTAGCATAATATGGCACTCATAGCCCCCTAGGAAGAGAGTCGAAATGATACTTGCTATAACCAGATTACGGCTTCATCAGGGCTCTTACAGAACAGATCAATATGAAAAGTTAGGTTCAAATCACAATTACAGTCCTGATTTTTCAAGGCTTTTGAAAAGTTTGCTTTATCATTTGAAAAGGAATTTTTTTGTAGATATATTATTGATTTTTTCCGTAAGAGCCCTGATAAAGCTGTAATGACGAAACGTTAGATCGATTAAATAAATTATTTCTGGAGTACTGTGGCTGTTTATATATTTTCTTATATATAATCAAATTATAACAACGTCGTAAACACTCCAGCTTCACTACAAGATCTAACGAAACGAAATAACAATTGTTATGGTGTGAACGCCTCTTTTGTTTTAAGTCGAAATAACTTTGAGCAAAATAGCAACAATTTGAACCCTGTAACTCCAATATCGATTTTAACCAATCAGTGTTTCTCAACCTCATCAATCAGCGTTTCTTTTCAACTGTATAAGTCAGTATGATATGTCTTACAGTTCAGTGGATACTCAAGTAGAGACTGGAACAAAGTGATAAAAACTGAACTTGGTGATACGTTGCTAAAAGAAAACATCTTTGTTAACAACTTCCGCTACAATTACAGTCCTGAAGTTTTTAGAAAGCTTGCGAAAATCTTACTTTATACTTTTTACTTCCTTTAATTATGATAGAAAAGTTTTTGTGTGCATAAAAATGAGGTAGCTAGATCATATTACATTCGACTTTGGCAAATTTCGTTTGGCAGAAAAGATCACGATTTGTAGATCGTATTTAAGTTAGGCCTTACCAGCCTAAGTAACTGCTTGACTGGGCAAAGTAAATCATGGAAAATAAATGTTATAAAAGATATATTAATAAAAGTAAAATACGTTAAAAACTTATTACATATTCTAAATATAACCTCCTGATTAACAATTAAAAAAGATTATTTCCTTATAATTTTGTTATGGTAAAAAAAAAGTGAAACTGCGTACGGTATTTCTCGAATCGAAACAAAGATACAGTTTACAGTTTCAGTCAATAAATTACTGTTTTTACCTTAATATCGAGATGCATTAAAATCAGTATTTGAAATCTAACAAATGTAAGCATTTTATTTCTTAAATGAAATCTTTTCGACTTTTCAAAGCTGCGAAGTCACACAATATCAGATATAAAAATAATTTAATTTACAGAAGCTACATAATCAGTAGAAAGTTCAAGTTTCAAAATTTTCATCTATTTTTTTCTCTGCAATACATAATAGAAATAGTGCGTCGAATCACCCGTGCGTATTTGTATTTATGGCCGCCATCCCAATTTTCGATCTACTTAATAAAGAGAATGTCGCCAATCACCAGCACCCTACCACCCACCATAATTCTCATGATGCACCAACAGTTTAGATTGTTGGGAACATTTTGTGATATCTCACGGATTCGAACCCATCTCCAGCTTCGAACTCCAGAGATATATACTACAAAGCCAACCTGCATGCTAGATAAGTGTATCAGGGATAATTGAATAAAACCATTTCTCTTGTTTCCAAGATACGAAAGTCCATTTGTCAAATCGACAATCAATAGACTTTGTCTCTTTGTTTAGTTGTGTTTATGTACTATCTAGGCTTTTAATGATTAAGTTATGTCTTCAAAGCTTCCGATGAATTCAGGAAAGATTGCGTAAGCAGTAAATGTGAATTACTATGAAACTAGGTGTTATAGGTGTTAGGTGTTGAGCTTTATGTAGCTGATTTGTTGTTGTTTTTTTTTGTAAGGAAATGCCTACAATGGAAAAAATAAAAAAAAGGTTTTAAATTTTTTTTTGCTTGTTTCGGATAGATCTAAAAAAATATAAAAATAACAACTGAATAGTGGATTGATTTCTGTTTCAAAGATACTTCACACGTAAACCTTCTTAATGAACTTTATAGTTTAAACGTTTGCGTAGTTTCTCTCTTTTTTTTTCAGGGTAGAGGGGACATTACTGTAAGACCGAATTCCTCATACGTTGAGGTCAGTTGTGGTTAAGTGTGAATATAGTATGCGAATTTATAATCTGTTCTACATGATTATTCAATTCTCTTTTATCAAGGATATTGCAATTTTTTTATGTTTTTTTTTTTTCAAAATGTTGACATTTTGTTTAAATTCACAAGTGAAATGACCAATGAAAT
>NW_013669949.1:79160-90188 GCF_000517525.1 Limulus polyphemus
AAACAAACAAATAATCTATGGCAAAAAAATAAATAAAAAGATATATACTTAGCCAATAGTGATTTGGTGCTTAAAAGATGGCAAAGCACAGATAGCCCTCGTGTAGCTTTGCCCGAAATTCAAAACAAACAAACACACCGCTAAAAACAGGGTTTCGATACAGATATTCCAGTGTGTTGCTTTGTGCTTTACAACAAACAAACAAATAATCTATGGCAAAAAAATAAATAAAAAGATATATACTTAGCCAATAGTGATTTGGTGCTTAAAAGATGGCAAAGCACAGATAGCCCTCGTGTAGCTTTGCCCGAAATTCAAAACAAACAAACACACCGCTAAAAACAGGGTTTCGATACAGATATTCCAGTGTGTTGCTTTGTGCTTTACAACAAACAAACAAATAATCTATGGCAAAAAAATAAATAAAAAGATATATACTTAGCCAATAGTGATTTGGTGCTTAAAAGATGGCAAAGCACAGATAGCCCATTGTGTAGCTTTATGCCTAATAATAGAACAAATAAAATAAAACTTGAAATATCATAGACGTGGCTAGTATCTAAAATGGCGCCTCAACTTTATACCTTGTAAAGTAAATGAAATCGCACAACTGCATTGTAAAATTGGTGTAACTTACGCGATGTAGGTGTAATTGTTAAGAGACAGGAATTCGAGGTTTGACTAGTAATTAATAATAATTCAGACAATATATATAACAATCATTAAATCGGTAGTATAGAGCTTGATGCAAGCAATTCGAGTATCATTTTATTCTCTGTTGACAGCAGAAGTCTACATTCCACTGCCATTTGTAGCAGTCTCTTGATGTGTTATAGCATCATAGATGACCGAAGCCTGGTCTTCATCCTTTTGAGGGGACCGATGGTTAGGGCGTCCGATGTTATAATGTGATGGTAAATTTCAGTTTTCGTTGTTAAAAGAGTAGCCCAAGAGTTGGCGATAGGTGACGTTGACTAGTTGCCTATCACTTCTAAATTAGGGACAGCTAGCGCGGATAGCTTTCGAGTAAATTTGCGCGAAATCCAACAAACAAAGGAAAAAAATCATTCCTATGAGTGTGTTCTGCAGTTGATGAACTGATGGAATGCTCGCCTCAATTATATAAATCTTGATACTTGGATGACAAAGCGCTTTCGTTGCATCATAAAATGACGATTTTGCGTGCAGTGATTCATTCCAGTGTCGCGTTCACATCTTTCTTGTCGTATTCCAGCTGTTCCATCATTACCGGACATACCTTACTTTTCAAAAATGTCAAAGTTAATTTTATGAAACACTTCGAAACTAAACAGTTTTGTTGTTGTTTTTTCTGGTGACTTTATTCAAGCGCCCCAGACTCGTTCGGCGCCCGTAGACTTGAATGGCGTAGGGGTGATCGTAACCTCCCCCTGTTCCTTTAGTGGTCAGAGGGGGGTCGTAACCTCCACCTTCCCTTCGGATAGCACACCACTGATTGTTAGTTGTTATAAAATGTAATAAAAATGTGCTAATGTTAATAACGGTAACCTTTTAGACTCTCTAATTACTATAAAAAAAACAACCTATTCTCCTAAATCGTGTACATATTTCGCATAAGTATAAAAAGACTGACTGTGATCAACATAAGACAAGGTGTAGTTTACAGCTGACTGTGATCAACATAAGACAAGGTGTAGTTTACAGCTGACTGTGATCAACATAAGACAAGGTGTAGTTTACAGCTGACTGTGACAACATAAGTCAAGGTGTAGTTTTACAGCTGACTGTGATCAACATAAGACAAGGTGTAGTTTTACAGCTGACTGTGACCAACATAAGTCAAGGTGTAGTTTTACAACTGACCGTGATCAACATAAGACAAGGTGTAGTTTTACAGCTGACTGTGACCAACATAAGACAAGGTGTAGTTTTACAACTGACTGTGATCAACATAAGTCAAGGTGTAGTTTTACAAAACGATAAAGCTTCTTTTGATTATACCTAACCACTGTCGTTAACTGATTATTCTGAACAAAGTTCTGATTTATATTCGAATCCTTGATATTTCATGCATTCTTTTTTTCCTTGTACTTAAAACGCTTAAAATAGATGACCCCAGTGCCTCTAAACGCTAAAATCTGGTTTCGATACCTGTGGTTGGCACAACAAAGATAGATTTATGAGGAATTTGAGTCCTTAAAAATAAGAATAAAAAAACACGTGAATCGTATATACGCAATACAATTATAAGAGGCCTAACTGTATGTCTTTGGTTTGCTGGCCCAAGGTGTGTTAATGAGCCTTGAATATGCGAAACTGCAATCCACAGCAGAGGGTACAGACAATCAAAGAAAGCATTAGTCTTCTACGTCACAGATAATATTTTCAATCTTACCTTTGGTAAAAAAAAAAGAAAAGAAATCTGTAATACATACAGTAAAAATAGGTCATTGTGTAGCTCCGCACTTAAGAACAAATCAGAAACTAAAAAAAAAAAATGCGATATATATATTCAAATTCTAGACTTACGAAATAAAGATATTGTAATGATAAAAAATTTTCATGTAAGATTCCCACTTCTGATTACGGCAAAGTTAGAAAGTGTGTGTAAAAACTACACAAACTTTTTTGTTCTTCAATAACTCTAATGTGAGATCAAACACCGGCACGTTTTTACGAGTTACTTGCGGAACCCCAAATTATTAAAGTTCCAATATTTTTCAACCGAATTTATTTTTTAGGGGAGAAGTATGAAATATTAATAAATGAACTGTGTTATATTTCGAGCATAAGATGTATAGGTCAGTTTCATCTCACTGATTTTCCCCATTTCTTCTGAATAATAGTTGTTGACATATTCAGGAACGAGACCAAAATATAAAGTCATACCCAGTATTATGTTGGATCAAATGTGAGATATATATAAGCTCTCTGTCAGGCTGAATGCTATTTGTTGCATTGTGAGAGTGGTTCCACGTGTTAGTAACCGAGACCGCTTCGATCCCGATAAGGGTCGGGTCGATGAGAAGGAGTGTATGCCACTAATACATTAACGTTGTATTTTAATCAAATAATCAAACGAATTGATTTCCTGAAATGATTAAAGAAATATGATCGGGCAGTTTTATATACGTGTGTGTTAATAGGTAGGCAAATAACGATTCATAAGCATAAGTAAGAATTATATTTATGGTGGAACATACTTATGCTTATAAATCGTTGTTTGCCTACCTATTATTATATTAGCATAATGTGCTTAGGACTTAAGTATGTATAGCATGATGTTTCTACCAGAAGTACAATAATATTATGACCGGGAAAGCCACAAGAAACTTTTTTTCTTTCTCTCTACCTTACTAGGTTAGAAACTGCACGCACCAGTAGACACTTCGAAAGCTATCGAGCTTGCAATATACAAGCGTCAAGTACAGAGAAATCGACCAACAGTGCAGGTAGTCTGCCTCAGTACACGTTGAAATTTTAACTCATTGTTTGTACTGCAGAGGGCGCTTTTAGCGGAATCTGGAACGGTGACTGCAGGGAAGCCTTCGCTTTGGAGTCTATATGCCAGCCCCCAGACTGCGTCAGTGGATGGTTGGAAGAGAAGGATCAATTATACAACCTTATCTTCAAGTGCCCGGAATTACAAAGTTTAATGGGTTGTGGCACCTTACTCGGACAGAAATCATTTGTACAGGAAATTAACAATATACCGTGCAGTGTCTTTTCGTGCCACCCCATAATACTAATTTTTTAAATATGTTCAACTGTACTGGGGAAACGGTGGACTCATGAGCGACTACGTGTAACTTGAAGAAATGATAGAGATATCCCTCGCAAAATGTTTCCGTGCACCGTGCGCGTGATGCGGGAATAAATGGAGATCATCATCAAACTTGATGTAAACGTAAGCAGGCTCCATTCTACTAGTGTAGTGTATTTATATGATATTTTGGCAAACGATACTTTAGCGATGTAAAGGAAAGTGTGTGTGTTCTTTTTAAAACCAAGAAAGAGCTGTTTGTCAGTAAGACTTCTGGTTCTAGCCAACAGGAAAACTTGAACTATTTTCATGAGATGGAAATCAACTGTGCTTCTACGACGTTTTTTTACAAGTTTCTTGAGTAAATTTTAAATACTGGATCTGGTAAAACCTTTTTGTGGGGTTCTTTGAATATTTTCCCATTAGTAACTAGACTGAACTAAAAGTAGAATCGGTGCTGCCCTGTAGTTTGTGCGTAACATTACAATTTTTTTTATGATAAATGTCGTTAGTTCTTTCTAGTTTGTATAACGAACTTCTCCAGTTTGTTTGTTTGTTTTGTATGTGTGTCCAGTTCTAAGTGAAAAAGAACAGTTGATACATTGTGATTTGAATGAAGATGAGATAAGGATATCTTTACAATCAACCAGTATCTTGTAGTGTTGTTGAATCCATCAAAGATTATTACTGAAACAACAACAACAACAAAAAACAGGATTTATCACCTGTAAGATTAGCTGCGTCCGTTTAGTGATTGAAACTACAAGCTATACTTAGAGAAGTTGTCTTTTTGTTTTGTTTTTGCGAGACCTTTCTAATATCGCACGCAAAGATTAATAAAAGAGAAACCGGTCATTTCAAAAAATAGTAACAAAACTGCCATTAGCCACCAGTGTTTCGGGTATGGTCTTTTCTGCTCATGTGCACGGTGCTGGTTGGTGTTTTTACGTTTCATTAGAGAGAGATGTTCGTCTTGTGAAAGACATCTGCTATGCTGACTGGCGCTGAAGGTTTCTACGTCATTGTTCTTTCTGTTCGATCTTCCTTAACTATTTATCGTCCTTTAATTCAGTAGGTATGCTGTAGCTGACCTTGTGTTGATTCTTGGATGGACTCCCGCGAGTATATCACCTCAGAGGACTGCGAATGTGAACATAGTTTCATCGATAACATTCCACCACCCCTTCCGCCACCTCCAGATGAATGCGAGCCTCGATACAAAGAGCCTTCGCTGTTCGCGAAAGCTAAACGACTCCGCCAGAGCAAGGCGTGGTTTGGTCTCAGCACTATTGCCATCGCCCTTATTGCTGTCTTCATCGTTGGATTTATTGTTTTGTCGCCGATTTTCCACTACTTTATGTAGCATTAACAGACTGTAGCGTAAGCTTAGGTATTTCACTAATTACAAAATTAATTTAAAACACGGTGTTTATAAACTGAAGAGCTCTTTTGAAAAAAATGTTACCCAACGTAAAATTAAAAATTACTTGGGACTGTGAAACCGTAAACAAGCGTGTTATTTGTCGGAAAGCATGTGACTTAAGTGTATTTGAAGATCAATAGTATCTCAACCTTTTTTTGTTGTTGTTGTTAATTAATGTTTTCCTCGTATTAACAAAATTTTATCATATCCTCATATATTCCCTACCCGTATACTTTCTCAACCACATTCATATGTATTGTACTTCTTTTATTTTTTCTTTTAATACATTTGTTACATTTAATCTCCATTTTAGATAACAAGATAGAACTATACTTTTCCACGCACTGTCGCCCCCCCCCTTCTCCCTTTAGCAGTTGAAAGTAATCATGCTGAGTATTAAAACATGGAAAATTTAATTCATGCTTTCACTGTATTTAGTCCAAACTTATCATTTGTCAAATGTTCAGGGTATGGGATTATGTATATCCGAATATACACGTTTCAATAAAACAGGTTGTATAATGATGTGCAATCCTAGTCCTTTAAGTATATGATTATTGTATAATTTTTCGTTAGTTATGTATGGCAATGCTGAAACGCACGTTATCAATGTGTACATCGTTTGGTAGCCGACCTCCCGTCCAGTTCTGGCCTCTTTCTCGTTGAAAGATACGAGCATTATGAACATTTTTGTAAACAATAAAACCGTAAGTAGGATATGTTTAAAACATTGTGGATGAAGTTAACTCACGAACTTTTAAAGCCCAACCAAGTTAGAATATAAGTAACACTATAAGATAGGTATATTGAAACGTCTAGTAATTTTTCATCAATGAAAATTTATCCGGAACAATAGTATATTACAACTGGAAATTGGTGAGTTATGTTACAGTACTTGTGTGAACGATTTAAACTGCCTACGTCAATTTAAACTGCCTACGTCACTTAAACTGAAGAACAAGTTATCGTTTGACATAAAAATACTATATTTCAAGAGATCAGATGTCCTGGAATAGTCTCTTAAAATTACCGAGAACGTAACATGTCCAAACCAGTAATTTGCTGGAATAGTCTCTTAAAATTACCGAGAATGTAACATGTAACATGTCCAAACAAGAAAATTTGCTGGAATAGTCTCTTAAAATTACCTAGAATGTAACATGTAACATGTCCAAATAAGTAATTTGCTGGAATAGTCTCTTAAACTTACCGAGAATGTAACATGTAACATGTCCAAACAAGAAAATTTGCTGGAATAGTCTCTTAAAATTACCGAGAATGTAACACGTAACATGTCCAAACAAGTAATTTGCTGGAATAGTCTATTAAGATTACCGAGAATGTAACATGTAACATGTCCAAACAAGAAAATTTGCTGGAATAGTCTCTTAAAATTATGGATAAAGTAACTGGCGACATGTTCAAACAAGCAAGTTGTTTCGAAAAGTTCTAAGCTCCTTGTTCCCTGTTGGTATCATCAAGTTTTAGACTGTGCAGAAAGCGGATTTCTCCAGACAGTAAAGTTTATTGAACTTCATTTAAAAGTATTATTTAATTTCACTTTTCCGAGTGTCTTGCTCCTGTAGGTGCTTAATATTTTTGAAACGTATTGGATTTTTTAAAGTGAATTAAAGACAAGAAAGAAGAATAAAGGTTGTATCATCAAAGTCGCTTCAATTTTCTAGTGTCACCAACTTTTAATTAATAATTCAAACACGCGCCCTAAACGTTGCACATAACATGCATTGCAAGTTAATACACTATGGAAGATTCGCACTGTTCAAAAATAAAACGTTGCTTAATGTTTTTGTCTCTAAAACTAACTATAACCTTCACTTATGTTAACAAATAAGTATTAGAACGGATCATTGAATACAATATTGTATTTAATGTGGATCTGTGGAAAGGGAGACCTTGTTTAGCAGAAAGAACCGTTTAAATTGAAATGTTTCGAAGTAGAATGAGCAGTTCCCTTGAAGTTAATAAAAAAAGAGGTTTTACGTGGTTTGCAAAACGGGTATAATTGCAATAGTAAGATTATGTTCTTAATTATTACGTTTGCTGTTTTAAGCATCAAGAATACTGATAAGATCTCTAGAATGGTGACTTACCAAACGTATGTAACCACTTTGTACCGTGGATACATTACCACTCAATGTGTTGTTATATATCCGTTTTGTAAACTGTGTTATATGCTCTGTTAAATCAGCTGAAAGGTTATTGAGAAGTTTACTGTTTCAAAAAGTTATCATCCAAAAATAATCCAAAGAACGTTAGAATATCCTGGTGCGCTTTGAAAATTTGTCAAATTATTCATGTGTTGCTTCTTGTGCGAAAAATAAATGCTAAATGGAAATAAATCTTTGATATAAAAATTACACGTGTACATAGGACTTGTAGGATCACTTTTTATCATACTTGCTACTTTCCACTATCATATATATTATATGTTGATATATGAATTCTAACCAGCGCCGGATTAACGTAGGGGTTGACGGGACTGCAACCAGTGGCCCCAAAGATTTTTAAGGACCCATTGACCTTAAATTATACAGTTCTGTCGATGGAATCTCAATATGATTAATACAGCTCTGATTGTAACTGTATGGCTCATTTGTTACTTTTTTTTACATCGTGTGTCATGAAACGAGAAAATCAGAAGTGGAGTAGAAACACTGGGAAGTTCGGTTTGCTCAAAATACTTGTGCTAGCTATGAAACTGTCAAACATATGAAATATATGAAAAATATTTGTTTTATGGAATTCCATATGTGTTTTGATGTACTTAAAAATTTAAAAACTCGGGACACTTTTACGAATGGTGAATGTAACAAGAGTAGTCTGATTCAATCTCTTTGTTCTAATGTCTTTATTAAAAAAATCATGAACAGTTATTCTATAATATTCATTAGTTCATCAGATCAAAGATTGCAATTGTATTGTTTTATCATGTGTGTGATATGCTGAAAAAACTTGATTTTCTAATAAACTTTATTGTGGAACACACAAGTAGTGTTTGCTTCACGTATCTTATATATACCTTCCTTCAATTGACTAAGTACCATCATGGTCACATACTATTAGTATTAGTATTGTATAATTTATATTGTATCTTTTAGAACAAAGACAGACACTAAATAATCACTACCTTTAATAGACACATCTCTAGAAAAATTTTGTATTTTTTTAATCTTTTTGGATTAATGACTGTTTACGATGTTGAATATCAGGAGCGTCATTCCTTGGAGAGGTGTGGGAGAGAAAACACTTTGCACGCTCTCCCTATTCTCCCATGGCGTAATGAATAGAAATGCCTCAAACAAACTGCCATTTTTGGCCCCCCCTTCTAGCTTAAGGAGAGCGGTCACCCCCCCCCCGGAAAAAATGACGCCCCTGGTGAATATATTGGATATCAATGCCTGTCGTCGTGTTTGAGCCAAGTTATATTAGAGAAAGCTTCTAATGGTGTCACCTATATCTAAGCATTTTACGATTAAGTGTACAGTACTTTTGTTCAGACTAAAATTTATATAGAAATTGGCAAATAATACAGATTTATTATTGTGACATGGCGAAGTTCAAGTTTCGTTTTCCGTTTATTTCCTTTTAATTAAACTAATGCTTTCAGATCTTAAAGGTTATTTTAGCCTATTTTCATCATAGAACATATTAAACCAGTTTGATAATGCTTCTTTTTTCTACTTCATGTTAAGTATATTTGATAAAAGAGATCTAAATTTTAGGGAGTAGTAAAAATTATCAGTTGATAAATAGGAAAACCAGAGTCAAAAACTGTGCCGTAGCCAGGTTTTCCACTTTTAAGGGGCGCCAATAAATTAAAAAGCTGAAATTGATCTAAATTTTTAATGAACTGGTCATTAAAACTAATTAAATCAAATGTAATAGTGTTTATAGAAATTCTATATATTTTTTATTAAATGATACAAAACGAGTTTATTATATATAAAAGCTCAAAAATAATATGTGATCAATATGCGAGGGGACCCTTACCCCTCCCCTCCCGCCACGGCTACGCCTCTGGTCAAAAGGAAACTCAAAGCAATTTCAGTAACTAAGTACAAGAAGTCTGTTGAGCATGGGTAGATTTTGGAACAATACTGATCGTTACAAAATGTCACTACTTATGATCACAACCTTTTTTGACAAAGTATAGATATCTATAAATTTGGGTTAACTCTGACGTAAAGGAAGAGGAAAAAATATTAATATATTTATAATAATATGATCACAAACCTTTTTTGACGAAGTATATATCTATAAATTTGTATTAACTCTGACGTAAAGGAAGAGGAAAAAATATTAATATATTTATAATAATATGATCATAAACCTTTTTTGACGAAGTATATATCTATAAATTTTTGTTAACTCTGACGTAAACGAAGAGGAAAAAATATTAATATATTGTTACGACATCGAGGTCACGTGACTAGTATTACGCCACGTCATTCTCGAACTTTCACGTCTTTTCCTTAAATCTCGTGATCTTTCTAGATATAGTGTAGTCTTGTATATATAAGACCGGCCACGACGCGACGG
Organism: Limulus polyphemus; assembly: GCF_000517525.1. Classification (NCBI taxonomy): domain Eukaryota; kingdom Metazoa; phylum Arthropoda; class Merostomata; order Xiphosura; family Limulidae; genus Limulus; species Limulus polyphemus. The sequence goes on from NW_013669949.1 coordinate 88,886, forward strand.
AAGGGTAATGAGTAATTGAACTGCACTCAAAGAGTATTGTTGAAGTTGAGCACGTGAGACGTTCGTTGTTATAGTGTTTGTTATAGCGCGACTGTTGAAATTAAGTGTAGCGCAAAGTTATATTCAGAAAGAATAAACCAGTTTTATTTAAGAAAGGACTTGTGTCGCTAATGTTTCGTCGGAACGAATTTACGGAAAATTAACTAACGAACGGAGACGTAACAAATTGGTGTCAGAGAGTGGGAAAAAATGGAAACGAGAAGCGGCAAATCAAGCTACAGCTTAGCAGATTTGATGGCAGCAATACAAGAACAGCAAAAGAAACAAGAAGAACGAGAAGAGAAATTACAGCAGTTCTTGGAGGAAAAAGAAAAGAAATTGCAGCAGTTGTTAGAAGAAAAAAAAAGAAACAAGAAGAGGGACAACAGCAGTTGCAAGAAAACCTGCAACAGTGGCAGCTCGAACAACAAAATAAACAAGAAGAGAGATTACAACAGTTGTTGGAGGAAAAAGAAAAGAAACAAGAAGAACGAGAAAAGAAACAAGAAGAGAAATTACAGCAGTTGTTAGAAGAGAAAGAAAATAAACAAGAAGAGAAGTTACAGCAGTTGTTGGAGGAAAAAGAAAAGAAACAAGAAGAGAGAGTACAGCGGTGGCAACTGGAACAAGAAAGGACACAAGAAGTACAAACGGAAAACATTAGTAAAGTTAAAAACGAATTAGATACATTAAAGGATGATCTATTGTCTTTTACACAAGGAGAATACATTAACCATCAAATTAATCAGCCCCAGACAATGGCAAGCCCCTTCCAGACCCCGCAGCTAAACCCTAATGCAGACATCTTCAGTCCTGTTAGAAGCCACATCCCAGATATGAATGTCAGTAATAGGAGTGATTCATTAAGAAGGAAACCACAGGAATTCGAAGGGAAGGCACCGTGGGAAGCATATAGAGCACAATTTGAGCCACTGGCAGAGATGAATGTATGGACAGAGGAGCAGAAAGCTGTATATCTGGCAACGAGCTTGAAGGGACAACCACTGGAAATACTTGGACAGTTGTCAGCAGACGACAGACACAATTATAGAGCACTGGTAGCGGCTCTAGAACTCAGGTACGGAACCCAAAATCAGTCGGAAGTCTACAGGGCTAGGTTTAAGACGAAAATCCGCGCTAAAGGGGAGAGCCTGCAAGAGCTGGCACAGGACTTGGAAAGCATGGCACACAAGGCCTACCCAACTGCACCACCCGATCTCCTCAAGTTGTTGCTGAGGGATTCAGTTCGTAGACGCCTTGGACA
>NW_013669950.1:0-3572 GCF_000517525.1 Limulus polyphemus
CAAAATGTGAAAACCACTAAAATAACAAAGCAATCCCTATCCCAAGTACGTTTCAATTTAGAGTTATAATTTTGAGTGGAAAGCAGAACGCCAAATGGTACGTTCCCAGTCCGCAAAAAAAAAAAAAAAATCCAATCAAAATGCAAAATAATTAAGTTAAAATTAGTATTTTTTTACTTAATGATTCTCACTACCAAAGTACATCTCAACCTAAACCAAATCATACAATATATCAATTTTTTATACAAATACACCATAAATTATGAGCAAACTACATCAAATTTTTTTAATAATTACACTATAAACCGCCCCCCAGTAGCACAGCGGTATGTCTCCGGACTTACAACGCTAGAAACCGGATTTCGATACCCGTGGTGGGCAGAGCACAGACAGCCCTTGTGTAGCTTTGTGCATAATTAAACAAACAAACAAACATACATACACTATAAACCATGAGCAAACTAAAGATTAAAACCACCTCCTCCTAAATATGTTTGAAATTACCTTGTGTTATTTATTTAAATATAATATTATTATAAAATAATATTAAGATCAATCCCACTATTCGTTGGTAAACGACAAGTCCAAGAACTAGAGGTGAGTGATCTTAACTAGCTACCTTCCTCTAGTCTGTCAATTCAAAATTAGGGCTATCTAGTGCAGACAGCTCTCGAGAATCTTTCCGCTAAATTCGACAAAGAAACAAACGTTTTACGAAAAATGTCAGTAACAGGTAACATTATAACCGTCTGTAAAATATACATATAATGTCATATATGTCATTTATATGCCCCTAAGTTTTGCCTCAATTATATATACTATGACGTAGCCTGAGTGATACTATTAAAACATATATCATATAGTAAAGTAAATAAATAAATCTATGTTTAGATCACATTCATTGCATATTGTTGATATGAACTCATGCTTAATATTAGTTCAAAAAATTTAATTATTGAAGTACTATCTGTAAGCCTAACACAGAAAATTCATTGTGTAGCTTTGTGCTAAAATGAATATACTGTTACGTCTCCGTTCGTTAGTTAATTTTCCGTAAAAATTCTTTCCGATGAAACTTTAGCGATACAAGTCCTTTCTCAAATAAAACTGGTTTATTCTTTCTGAATACAGCTTTGCAAAACACTTAATTTCCACAGTCGCGCTATAACAAACACTATAATTTACAACGAACGTCTCACGTGCTCAACAATACGTCTCTCTCTCTCTCTGTCCGCAGTTCAATTACACAGCATTACATTGTTGCCGTCACGTCTTGATCGTCTTATATATAAAAGAATACCGAAATCTAGTAACCTCCCGAGGATTCACGAAGCTTCGAGAATAGACGTGTTACTATAGTCTCGTGACCTCCGCTGTTGTAACAATACAAACAAATCTGAGATTGTTTTAGAAGGCGGTAATGTGTTTAGCGTGTTCTATTGAAGAAGTAAAAAACAAATAAGTGGAGGCCAATGTCAGCATTTTGTTGGCATACCTTTGTAAAAAAATAGTCATTTTATTAATATAATGCCACGTAAGTTATTCTACGTAAAACCACACAATCGAATTATTTTCATAAAGCATTATGACATTATGTTTGATCTTCCTACAATGAATGATTATTCAAAAAATCAAATGTCCATTACTTTTTAAATTTTAATGTAATTACTCATCATACACGAAAGGATCAGTTTCAGTGCTGCCTAACTGTTAGAACCAGAGGCCAATAAGATGAGAGAATACATAAAATATTTAGTATAATAATATCCAGGATATTTTTGAATGTTATAAAAGGGTTTATTACTTTAACCTATGTGCACAAGTTTAATTATTTTTTATTCCAGAAAAAAAGTATATAATTTATATGTTTGGCAACTAGGTTTACGAGATCTAACTTCAGTTGTTGTTTTATAAGTTAAAAACTACAGAATTGGGTTATCTGTACTCTGTCAACCGCAAGGAATAGAACCCCAGGTTTTAGCGCTCTAAATTCGTTGACTTACTGCTGACCCACTGGAGACTAACTTTTCTAAATCGACATTATACAGACTTCTCTCTAACCACAAATCTTGGAATTCTTGTAGAACTGGGAAAATTCTGTGGAAATTGATTTGGTCAGTAAACAGTGCTATAGATCAAAATGTTTCAAAGTATAAATAGTTCGTGATAGCAAAATATTTTGCTTTTGACAATTAATTGAGTAAGACAAAAAATAGATAAACTGGTTACCTCGTGCTAAAATTACGTTTTACGACTCGCTTGATGTAGTTCTAAGATGTTGAAATTATTGTGTACCATCAAACAAATGTTACGACAGCGGAAGTCACGCGACGCTGGAAGCATGCGCGCAGGAGTTTCTAGAAGGATCATGTCTCTTCCTGGCAACTCTAGTCTTTTCTACGCGCCCTCTATTTTGGTATATAAGCAGGAAAATAAAGTGAGATAATTAATTGAATTGCAGACAGGCAGAGATAGAGACGGACAATTGAGTCAAGCGCGGTAGTGACCGTAAGTAAAGTGCGTGAATCGTTGTGAATTATAGCGTATGTTTAAGTTAAAGTGACTGTGGAAATTAAGTGTATTGCAAAGTTGTATTCAGAAATAATAAAATAGTTTTATTTAAGAAAGAACTTGTATTGCCAAAGTTTCATCCGAAAGAAATTATACGGGAAATTAACAAACGACCAGAGACGTAACACAAAGAAAGTCTTGTAGAAATTAAAAAATCAGGCATGCTTCGTAAGTCAATTAATCTCAAAAAGGCTAAACTTTTGAAAGTTAATTTTGGATTGACATAAAGAGTAAAATAATCAATTTTTTACCCAAATTAAATCATTAACTCAATCGGTGCCGAGAATTGAGGGTATCTTAGTCATCACAGTAGTCAACAAATGTTAACACTACCTTTAAACGGTAACTGAGTATTATATTTTTGAACATTAAACATTTTGTGCTCGTCGGTTTTTTTCTTGTTTCCCTGATTTTGTCAAGATATTAATGAATGTTTACTGCATCTTGCAAAGTAATTAACCAATATAAGACCCTTTTTAAGTGCTAAACTAGTCAATAAACACGCAACGTTGGAGGATTTCCTGTTTGCATGAATTACGAACAGTCATGATAGAGTTCTTGCTGAAGTAAGGGATCAAAAAGAAAGTTAACCAAAAAGCGTTAGAATTCAATCAAAAATGGTCAAAAAAAAATAACAACAACAAAAAACTGCGAAACAGAAGTTATAGGAAGAATAAAACACTTTGTTTTTCTCCTTATAATTTTCTCTCATCTTAGATCTTTCAGTGATTGACAACCTGAGATGTGGTTGATCAGATCTCAACCAACGTAAATCATATCAAATAGTTTAATAATATTTACTGTTGTTTCTACTAAGTGCACAGAGTGTTCTAGGTATCATAAACTTGCTGAACATCATAATTACACTGCAAATTAAGGTCAAAATTGAATGATCCTGAGCAAAAGCAATCTTGCTTTGGGAAGACTTTTTCATCAACGTCTCAACAACATATTGAGACTTTTAATAGCTGGAGACGGCTTGAATGGGTAATGAAGAAAAA
>NW_013669950.1:3709-10078 GCF_000517525.1 Limulus polyphemus
TTTTTCTTCATTACCCATTCAAGCCGTCTCCAGCCATTATTAGTCTCAAAGTGGGTTCCTCGTCATCGAATATTGAGACTTTCATTGCTTTTTGACGAAAGAGATCAAACACCAAATTTATCCAAAGATTTATGTGAGAAACAGTTTGTTTGTTTCGAAGTTAAGCACAAGTAAGAAACAGATCCAGCCGATTTTCAGTTGCTCAAAATTGCCACCAAACCCAAATTATATATACGGTTACCTATTCACGTATGTAGTTTTGAACTTATAATTTTCTCAAATTTATTTCTTTTTCTCTTTGTTTGTTTCTAGTTAAACACAAAGTTACGCAATGGATTATCGGTACTGTGTCCACCACGGGTACGAAACCCGGTTTTTAGCATTATAAGCCATTAGACTTAGCGCTGTGTCACTGGGGGACTTTTCCCTATGAAAAATTTGTGTATCTAGAAATACAGACGTGTATGATTGTGCTAAAGGGTACTTTGTTTGATTCAGATTTTTTCTAAAAGCTACACGACGGTCTATCTACGTGTAATTGTCCCTAGTTTGAGCTGTTTGTTTGTTTGTTTTTGAATTTCGCGCAAAGCTACACGAGGGCTATCTGCGCTAGCCGTCCCTAATTTAGCAGTAAGACTAGAGGGAAGGCAGCTAGTCATCACCACCCACCGCCAACTCTTGGGCTACTCTTTTACCAACGAATAGTGGGATTGACCGTCACATTATAACGCCCCCACGGCTGAAAGAGCGAGCATGTTTGGTGGGACGGGGATTCGAACCCATGCCGGGCCTAGTTTGAGCTGAAAGACTAAAGGAAAGACAACTAGTCTTTAGTTTCAAATAAATATAACGTACGTCGCTTCGGCCAATTAATCACCACAACTTTCCTAAAAATGTCCTCGTTTGTTCCAGTTTGTTTGTTTGTTTTGAAGTTAAACACAAATCTACACAATAGGCTATCTATGGTCTGCTCACCACGGGTATCGAAACCCGGTTTCTAGCATTGTAAGTCTGCAGACATATCACTGTGCCACTAGGGGGCGATTGTGCCAGTGATGCTGCTTATTATTGACACAGTTCGGTAGATATATTTAATAGCTGGAATTATATATATTAGGTCGTCATACATTTTCCAAAAATAAAATTGTTTAAAGTACATATTGTAATAGTAAAAGAAAAAACTTGTCTGAAGAGTTTTATGCAATTTATCAATTGAATTTCTTATGCAATTATGAAGCAAAAAGTGTTTCAGAACTCAAAAGTTTTACTTTTTGACGTTATTAATCATATTCCTTGCTAGAAAACTACGATAGAATACCGCTGATATACGTCAACCAACGACAACCCATTATTAGAAGTAAGTTTAAACTACTGTGTGCAAATTTTATATACTTTTCTTAGTTCGTCATTCAACAGAAAAGAAAATCATTATTGTCATCGTTAGTAAGAGAACGTTTAGAAGGGTTCCAACCTCAGGTTACTCTAAAGGAAAATAGAAAAAAAAACTTCTTTTGTCGTTATTTCACGTTATTAGTTGACGTGGCTAGTTGTTTCGTAGTCTACGGTCGATGATGGATTACTTTCGTCCACACTCTACTCACTAGTGGGAAACATTTATGAAAACCACCCAGCGCTGGCTTTTGATAGAAGGACGACAAGTCACGAATGAAATAAGAACATACTAGAATATTGGCTAACTTCTGACATGTGATGTTAACCTGCAGGCTTTGTAATGGAAAACAGCGCTAAAGGGAATCATTATGCCGTAAAAACTGTAGTTATCGATAAAGCCTCTCCTATAACTTACTGTCAGAAGCTGAAATCGGTTTATTCGCTACTTTCCGTGTGACTACTTATATATTTTTTTCACTTAATACACTGTACTGTACTTTGTCTTTTACTTGGGATCTCTAACGTTACATTTCATAAAATAATAATAATAGTAATAAAACTTGTACTATGTAGAAAAAAAAACTTGCCTTCTGAAAATCGCGTTTATAAGCTCTTTGTTCTAACTTTTGTTTTATTTAAAAACTGTTTGACTTTTTGGATTTTTGTATATATTTTTTCCAAAACTTTAAACGTCATTAAAAGGTAAAACTGCCAATCGTAACCTTGCCTTACGTACTGGGTGTGGACTGGTGGTTAGTGAGCTTTGACTGTACCACCGATGGTGCAACAAAGTAACGTGGACCATAAATCTTCGGATTTGCAGTCTGGGCACGCTAACTTTAAGGCCACACCTGAAAAATTTCTTAGATATAATTGTTTTAACATATAAGAATTAAAAGATCAGTTGGATAGGTCGTTTTGTATAATTTATATATTTTTTTCTCAACAGATTTGTTTAAAAAAAATCTAGTTTTCATTATCACTTGTGGAAATGTAATAATAAAGATTAGTTTGCGTCAGAAAAACACCAGGAGTGTTTTATTTGCTTGCGAGTCTTAGATGTCCCTCTCACTAGAAAAATGTTGTAGCTATGTTCATACTACTTTTATACACCACAGTTATTAATCCTAGGCCAGGTGGTTAGGTCGCTCGACTCGCAATCTGAGGGTCACGGGTTCGAATCCCCGTCACACCAAAACATGCTCGCCCTTTCAGCCATGGGGGCGTTATAATGTGACGGCCAATCCCATTATTCGTTGGTAAAAGAGTAGCCCAAGAGTTGGCGGTAGGTGGTGATGACTAGCTGCCTTCCCTCTAGTCTTACACTGCTAAATTAGGGACGGCTAGCGCAGATAGCCTTCGTGTAGCTTTGCGCGAAATTCAAAAACAAATCAAACAAACAGAGTTGTTAATCCCCCCCCCTACACCCAGTGGCTCGGCGATAAGTCTGAGGGCTCACATCTCTAAAAACCGGGTTTCGATACTCGTTGTGGGTACAACACAGGTAGTCCATTGTGTAAAATAAAAAAGGCAAAAGAGGCTGGTGTTAGGCTTATCTTACTGGTGCCAATTTTTAACTAAGTAAGATAAATCATGGATTTTTCGACCTTAAAGTCATACCTCCGCCATCTAGGCCTAACTTTTTTCTTATAGTAATTTCAATTGATTAGGTATCATGCTTGACAATTGATTTTAGTTTTCTTTTTCAAAATTACTATAACAACGGATCCTTCACTTGCTGTATCGAAAAAATGAACCAGTTTCAACTCGATTGACATTTAAGCAAACGTGTATTTTTATTTATTTTTTTTTGTACTGTGCTCACTTAATAAGGAATGCAATTAACCTTTGAACCCACCCATTAAAAAGGGTGAAATGATGAGAAGAAGAAGATCGACTTTTCATATAATAACTATACAAAACTAAAGATCACAAGTATATTATTAATTGTTAATTTAACATGGGTGATAGGAATCTTCAAAAAATACAGAAACAAGATAGGTAGCTTAAAGTGAAAATGCAATCGCAAAAAAAAATCAAACGAGCTTAAGGTTTGAGACATAGTGTTAACATTATTTCCTCAAGCTACAAATCCCTATTTTGACTCAGATTAATGGTTTACTTCCACCTATAAGTATGTTAAAAGGACTCGACTGACGTGAACTGAAGGTGAAATAATCTTACCTGTAGTCGCCCCTCACTAGCAAATACGTGAACCACCCATAAAATGTAACCTGTATTTTACTGTATTAAACGTATAAATACGTATATGTTGTATGGAGTTAAGCATAAAGCTACCCAGTGGGCTATCTGTTATGTGCCCACCACGGGTATCGAAACCCGATTTTTAACATTATAAGCTCTTTTACTTGCCGCTGAGCCACTGGGGGGTGGGGCAGGTCGGTAGATACACAGAGAGCTTGTTAGGTTATTGGATAGAAATAAAAATATTCCATCTGTGAATTATAAATCATAACGATACAATCAGAAAGGATATACGTGAAACTTTTATATAACGATACAATCAGAAAGGATATACATGAAACGTTTATATAACGATACAATCAGAAAGGATATACATGAAACTTTTATATAACGATACAATTAGAAAGAATATACATGAAACGTTTATATCACAAAACTCGTAAAATTAATATCACCTTTTAACGTGTTTTATTTGTCAGAATGAATTAGATATCTCCCAAATGCTTTAAAATATGATACATTATTTTAACAATGAATTATATCGCGACAGTAGGGACCACTGCTTGGTGTATTAGCTAATTTCACGTAACTAAAGTTAGCTGACAAGACGCCCCATTAGTTCCAGCAGTTTTACTTCCACACAATAGAGAATATAAATCAGATAATTAAGATAAATAGACAACAGCAAAAAACAAAGAACTTCTGGTTAATACGATATGTTCGTCAATGGTGATTTGTCCCTTAACTAACGACAGGGGGTTTTGCAAGGGAAAATATACGATCTTTAGCAAACCACCCACTCCTACTGATTTACATTTTAATAAACCCATCTACCAATGGGAATTGTATTACCAAAAAAAAAGATGTGAAATGATTTATTTATAAGTCATTACGAAAGGTTTAATGGTTTTCTTGTGTTTTAAAATTTTCATCGTTAAGTTACATATTAGGTCTCTTCCCACCCCCCACCCCCCTTACACACACATAGAACAAAACACGTTCTTCTGTGAAACGTCATACGTTGAACAGGATTACATTTTCTTATTTTGGGTATAGTCAAGATTAAAAATGCAACGAATTATTTAATACGAACAAAACTGAGTTATAAATTTATTGAATATATTATTTAAGATGAAAACAAAACCCTTCTAACCCCTTCTGTTGTCGTTCACCTCATGGAGTTTTATTTGCGCCTTAATAACGATTACCCAAGACAAAGAACTTTTCTGGAGATTAGATATTATCTCAAATGTTATTTGTAAAAACTCCTTTTTATCTATACAATGAGAAATAGTAGAGACGGTACTTTGTATGTTTAACAGTTTGTTTGTTTGTTCTAGAGCAGAGCCACATTGGGCTATCTGCTGTGTCCACCACGGGTAATCGAACCCCGAATTTAAGCGTTGTAAGTCCGTAGACTTACCGCTGTATCACAGGGAGATATATTTAACAAAGTAGCAACCTTATTAACTCCCAACAGTGTTGAAAATCATTTTATGTTGTCAGAATTTTAAATATAATTATTCATCAATTGTCAAAATAAAAGGATTGTACTTATATTTCTTAATAGTAGAAATATACACTGTGTTGTTGTTGGGCTTAGTATTCTTCTACAGTTAGTGTCTGTGACTTGTTGACGATAAATTCAACGATAAATGAATAGCATGCACTTCACTTGTTTTCAAAATAATATTAATATATATATATATATATTCCGAACAAGTTAAATGTATGTACAACAAATTCTTCACACTATAGATCATAGGTATATCATAAAACTAACATATATAGTTATCTTCTTCTTGTAAAAAGTCCACTTAGGCCTATTGAATTATTTTAGAATTTCGGTTGACAAGCCGAACTATCTTCTCTATTATTATCGCACTAGCATTCTGTGTATGGTTCACTTACAATTGTGGCGCGAGTTACCGTAATCTTTTGGTCTTCTTTCTTCTAAATATCTTCTGTTCTTTTTGTCAAAGTGTACTCGGGCTGATTCATTAACTATAGAACTACACATTGACGGAATAAATTCTTCTTCTTATCTCCTTTTCTACTGTTAGTTTCACTCTATCATATTAATCGTTAAGCCTATAATTTTTATAGTAGTTAACTTCACACGGAAGGTTTCCTTGCCAGTAACTTTACTCTCTTCTGCTACTGTCTGTCTGCTGTTTCCGCTCGTCTCACACTATTTATATGTTTATCACTTAATATGCCGCCTTCTAGAAATCTCTATATTCTCGACGTTAATGTATTTGAAGACTAAAGGGTATTCACAGATCTTCGTGTGGAGAATGGACGTCTTTTACAGACATGGTTCGAATCCCGTCACAGAACCTGAACGTCCTTTACAGACATGGCCTGATAGTTCGAATACCATCACAGTACATGCTCGTCCTTTCAGCCGTGGGGACATTATAATCTGAGGCCCAATCCCACTTACGTTGGTAAAGGAGTAGCTCAAGAGTTGGCGGTGGGTGGTGTTAGCTAGCTGCTTATCACTTCCAAACTAACTGGAAACGGCAAGCACAGACAGCTCTCAAGTAGCTTTACGTGAAATTAAATAAACAAACAAACTTTTGCAGATGGTGACTCTGCATAAACACAATAGATCTTTGTCTGCGAGTCAAGCAAGATGAATCATAAAGTCGTTCTTATGAACTGTATAAATAAAGAGCCGGAGAAGCATTTCATTAGGTTGATAGGTAGTGTAAGACTGTTGTAGGTAATACATACTGTTGCGTCATCGAGTCACTATGACTACTGTGA
>NW_013669950.1:10099-19599 GCF_000517525.1 Limulus polyphemus
GTACTAGTAAGTGAGTGTAGTACGGTTAAAGTTATAGTACGGAAAGAATAAACCTAGTTTTAATTAAAGTAAAGTACTTGTGTACGTTTAAAATTTCGGTCGGAACGAAGTTACGGAAAGTTAATTAACAATCGGAGACGTAACAATACACACCCATTCTCTTGCAGTTTTTAAACATTATGAGCAGCTGATTTTGATGACACGAACTTTATGGAAAGATTCTATGTAGTCTTACTTTAAAAGGTGTTGAGAAACCCACAAGATATATAATTTAGAACAGTAAAATAAACTACAGCGAACAGGTATTGAAAATAAACCCAACAAAAGAGGACCAGGAAAAATTAAACTGTAGAGGACAGAACCTTTAATCCTAAAACAAAACCTATACAAACCTAGAAGAAAACACAATAATTCATGACAATAGAAAAGTCTTAACATATGAAGATAGGAAGGAGTGAAATATGTATAGTTTAAGCACATAAAAAGAAAAGGACAGAAAGAACTTTAGTTATATACGAAACTAAGTGAAAGTTTGTAAAGAAACACCTTACTTTTCAAACAACAGTACTTTCAAAGATGCTGAATCGAAATTTACAAAAAAACTCTAAACTTCTAAAAGCACTTCAACTTCTCTCTAAAAAGAATTCACAGCCAATACATTTCACTTCTTTAGAAAGCTTTTCAGTTGGCGAAAGAAAAATATAATATAAGGTACGTCAGCGTTTAAGTTGTTTAACGAAAAGTAACGTCCAATAGGAAGCGTTCAATGAAGGTAAAGGGGGCATTTTTTTTATAAATTTTTATTTGTAATTTTACTTGCAACGCTTCCTCAATATTTATTTTAAATGCATCTTGTTCTTTACCCAATAGCTTTATATTTTTAATAAGTTATTTTATAATTAAGTACTCAATTACATAAATATTTAATAGTTTCAACAATATATAGATTCACAATTAATTCTTTTCTCCAGTCTTCATTATTGTAATATTTGTTTAGTAAATCCTTTATTTGTAGTTCAAGTGTTTGTATGAATTTTGTTTCAATACCTATGTTGTGTTTTTGTGAGTTTGTTCCATATTCCACATTATTATAAGTTGTTTCCTATGTACGGGATAATTCCAGCGATTTTATTTTATTTTCTTTATTTCCCTGTGTCTTTTATATTCTGTCGACGAGTTGTATTTTTTATCTTGCAGCTTTTAGTGATTTATTAACGGCTTTTTGTGGAAAATTTAAACTTTTAAAGTAAGTTGAAATACAATTTATTTTATCTCCTTTTTTTTAGATAAAAAGCAATGTGTGCTGATTGTCAGTAGTATTAGTTCCGTTGTGTCCCTCTTTCTATGTATTTGTACGTGTACGTGTTGTGAAGTCGTGTAATATTTAAATTTGGGAAGTTTATTACTACTGTTCAAATAATTTAAAAGCCAACCTTCCTTCAATTCTCCTTTTTCGTTTACCAACAGAGGAAGCTTCGTTGAAGAATTGACAAGTTTACGTATAGGATTTTGTTTCAGTTTCCAGCTGAAGTTTGTGTTTCAAAAGTATAGAAAAGTACTTGGGTTCCCTCATCAAATATATATCAAAGGTTCATGTATGTATATATATATATATATATATATTCAAAAGTTATTAATTAATATGTTTTAAGTAAAACCCTAAGAGCTTTTTGGAAGGCTATGTAACGTTTTTACAATATTCTATAAATGGTCGTGTGTGTGACGCCAAGTAGGCCTACTTACGTGAAAGGTGCTCATCTGTAAAGTTGGCTTCTTCGTTAAACAATACACAGCATAGAGTAAATAATTCCAACACTTACTCACTTTCGTTATGTATCCAAACAACAGAATGGGAGGAATGAAAATGGAACACCATCTATGTAATTTCACGTCGTTTCTTGTTTGTTTGAAATCATTAAGGAACTAGTGTTGTTATTATTACAAGACTGAGAACAGAATCATGGGTGATGATGTACAAGAGATGTTTCATTTTATGCGAAGGCATTTCAAAAATTAAAGTTTCAAGTATATCTTGAAAATATGCCAATGAGACCATTCTTACTAATCGACCTGAACCAGAAGAAAATGTGGCCTTTTCAACCTTAGCCATAATTAATCGGCCAATAAAGTGAGATAAACTGGGTGAGCTTAAATATTAACGAGAACCTCTGAGTGATACCAAAATTTTGTACACCGAAGTCAATTAAACTGTCTTGTCCAAAAACAAAAGGCATTCATAAAGAATGACATTGTTTTATCCAAGCCTTATTTATTCACAAAATACGGACAAAAGACACGAAAGACAACAATGTGAACTTATTACAAACTTAATACCCAAAGCGTGGTTTTATAATTAAGCGTAATCAATGATCGAAATGTAACTACTTAACAAAAGAAACTCGATAAATATAATGAAAGAAGCGTACATTATATAGTGAATTTAATTATGCCATTTATCAGACATTAATTACATTAAAAGTAAGCCTTAACGATGACCTTGCTTAAAACGAGCACTCCGGTAGCTCAACTGTAATTCTGAGGACATCTAACGCTAAAATCCAGTTTCGATACTCACGGCGGGCATAGCACGGATAATCTATTGTATATCTTTGAGCATAGCATAAGCCATAGTATAAAACGGACATAAAAGTCAACTTTATCAGTGGTTGACGAGTATAATATTTGACTGTAGCTGTATATAAGTGCCTCCATTGAGGCTATTTCATACAGAACAGAATCACTCTTATAACGTTCCTCCATGTACAGATTAATTAGTACAGGGCAGTATCACTCTGATAACGTTCCTTCATGTACAGACTAATTCATACAAGGCAGTGAGAGTGACACTGTCCTGTATGAATTAGTCTGTACATGGAGGAACGTTACCAGAGTGACACTGTCCTGTATGAATTAGTCTGTACATGGAGGAACGTTACCAGAGTGATACTGCCCTGTATGAATTAGTCTGTAGATGGAGGAACGTTACCAGAGTGACACTGCCCTGTATGAATTAGTCTGTACATGAAGGAACGTTATCGTCACTCTGATAACGTTCCTTCATGTACAGACTAATTCATACAGGGCAGTATCACTCTGATAACGTTCTTCCATCTACAGACTAATTCATACAGGGCAGTATCACTCTGGTAAGGTTCCTCCATCTACAGATTAATTCATACAGGGCAGTATCACCCTGGTAACGTTCCTCCATCTACAGACTAATTCATACAGGGTAGTATCACTCTAGTAACTTTCCTCCATGCATAGACTAATTCATACAGGGCAATATCACTCTGGTAACTTTCCTCCATGCACAGACTAATTCATACAGGGCAGCATCAAACTGGTAACTTTCCTCTGTGAACAGACTAATTTATACTGGGCAGTATCACTCTTCCAACTTAGCTTTGCAATTTAAGTTTAGAACAAGAAATTTTAAGGAGATACACGTGGCGTATTTAATCGTCATTTCAGTTCAATTTGCTTACAAGGAACAAAGGTTATAAATATGAACTTGGTGGTTCATTCCCGCGGATTTTAATCTTTGCAGCAATTCAGTGTTTGATTCATTAAAAAGAACACACACAGCGTGTTCCAGTGTTATTCTGATAGATCAAAAACGGATCCTCATACGTAGAACAAGAATCGTTTTATTTTTTATTTTTTACTTCTGATCTACGTAGTTACTGTGACCGGTATATTATAAATAAAGTATACATGTTTTTTTAAGTGGTTATATACGAGAAACAGCACTCATATTATTACTAATTTGCCAAGAAAAGTTTGTTTGTTTCGTATTTTGAATTTCGCGCAAAGCTACACGAGGGCTATCTGCGCTAGCCGTCCCTAATTTAGCAGTGTAAGACTAGAGGGGAGGCAGCTAATCATCACAAACTACTGGGCTATTCTTTTACTAACGAATAGTGGGATTGGTCGTCACATAATAACGCCTCCACGGCTGAAAGGGCGAGCATGTTTGGTGTGACAGGGATTCAAACCCGCGACCCGCAGATTGCGAGTACCCTAACCACCTGGCCGTGCCGGACCTTCGGTAGACAATAAGGCTATTACATAAGTTGTAATACTTGGCTATTTCACGTTTCATCTTATATGCGGTGACCAGTGGAATATTTGATATAATGTTTCTTCATCTGTATTCAAAAATGTATACCTCAAATGTACATTATTACATCCCCAACTATAGCAGGACATCCGGAATCGAATTTAAACAATGCATATTCTTAACAGCATGTCCTGAATGGAAGCTGTGGCAGGACATCCGGGATCGAATTTAAACAATGCATATTGTTAACAGCATATCCTGAATGGAAGCTAAACTTGAAGGAACTATTTTGTATCATACCAAAACTGTAGAAATGCATATAACAAAGTTCTATTAAATAAAGAATCTAAGTTATAAGAAAGTGTGAAAATGGACAATATATATATTTTCCTGGTGATCATTCTACTTCGGAGGAGTTTACACACACACACACACACTACGTCTGTAAAAGTTAAATATGCAGTCAGTAGTTGCTATATTCAATTCACCTCCTTTTTTCAATAATCAACAAACTATTTTCCCGTGAAACGCATGTAGAAAGATGTAAACGTGTTTTATTTTTTCAAATAGTACAGATTAAATATTATTTAATGTTAAATTTGGCACTTTTTCCTTTAGTCTGAAAATGTTTTGGCTCTCAAATATATATATTGGTATTATAGAAGGAAAGCTGTCAAATAGCTGAGAAACAAACACGTATCAGTAGAAGGGAAGCTTTCAAGAGGCTGAGAAACAAACACGTATCAGTAGAAGGAAAGCTTTCAAGAGGCTGAGAAACAAACACGTATCAGTAGAAGGAAAGCTGTCAAATAGCTGAGAAACAAACACGTATCAGTAGAAGGGAAGCTTTCAAGAGGCTGAGAAACAAACACGTATCAGTAGAAGGAAAGCTGTCAAATAGCTGAGAAACAAACACGTATCAGTAGAAGGAAAGCTTTCAAGAGGCTGAGAAACAAACACGTATCAGTAGAAGGAAAGCTGTCAAATAGCTGAGAAACAAACACGTATCAGTAGAAGGAAAGCTGTCAAGAGGCTGAGAAACAAACACGTATCAGTAGAAGGAAAGCTTTCAAGAGGCTGAGAAACAAACACGTATCAGTAGAAGGAAAGCTTTCAATAGGCTGAGAAACAAACACGTATCAGTAGAAGGAAAGCTGCCAGAACCTGAAGGGTAGAGTAGTAGTGGTAAGTTTGGTTTGTTTTGAATTTCGCGCAATGCTACACGAGGACTATCTGCGCTACACTTCCGTAAATTAGCAGTGAAAGACTAGAGGGAAGAAGGCATATAGTGATCACCACCCACAACTAACTTTTGAGCTACTCCTTTACCAACGAATAGTTCGGTTGACTGTTACATTACAACACGTCCATGGCTGAAAGGGCGAGAACGTTTGGTGGGGCGGGGAGTTGAACCCACGACCCGCAGATTGCGAGTGGAGCAATCTAACCACCTGGCCATGCCAGATCAGTAGTAGTATTAGAATGAAAGCTACCAGCAAAAGGTTATCGTCATATAGTCGTCCCTAATTTTGAGCTGATGAAGTAGGCAGACATAAAAAGCATTTTTTATCTTCTCATTTCATATATGAAATAGTTGTCGTTTATTCTAGAATGGGCACTTTTCAAATAACACGAGGTCAAGAAAGTCGTTAAGTTGCTTTCACTTAACGTACCTTTGTGAGTTTTAGTCAGTCTGAAACAATATTTCGAGCGAGTCAGTCAGCCTGGAATAAATCTTGAGGGAGCGACGTGAAGTCTGGTTAATCTATCTCTCAGTCGTCCAAAGTAAAACAGACACAAATTATTGTTGTGTTTGAACAAAGATTGTTTCATTGTGTTGAACATACCTATGTTTAGTCTACTTACTTCTTAGCACAGGATCAGTTAGTTCAATCAGAACTAATAATTACTTAGTAATATATCCTGCCAAACCTCCCGTTATATAATGTTCACTGAGAGAAATCAGTTTTGCCTACATATACAACACTGACAGACTATATGGAATGCAACAAGTCAACAGCACCCACCTCCAGCTCTTGGCTACTGTTGTCTGATTAGTAGTGGAATTTTACTGCCATTCTTATTGAGTACTCAGCATGCCACGAATCATCTGATTCACAAAAGTAAAAGGAAAGTCAGCAAACTGAGCACATTGGTGTTAGTATACAAGAAGAGACGCTAACAAGCTAAAATTATTATTATTATTACAAGGAGAGATGACATTGGGATGAAAAACTATAATTATCATTGACATTCTTTTAAGACGTGATATTTTAACTTTAAATGTTGTTAAAGTCTGAGTTACTGTTTGTTTGCTTATTGCGCTATCCTTGTTGTACCTACCGTGGGTATCAAAACCCGGTTTTTAGCGTTATAATGCTACTGACTTACAGCAAAGCAACTAAGGGAGGAGGAGGTGCTAAAGTCAAAATGTTTCTTATATTTGCGCCATCTGGCTTCAGGTTTGTTCTAACAGTATTGTTTGTTTGTTTTTAATTATGCACAAAGCTATACAAGGGCTATCTGTGCTCTGCCCACCACGGGTATCGAAACCCGGTTTCTAGCGTTGTAAGTCCGCAGACATACCGCTGTGCCACTGGAGGGCTTCTAAGAGTAACGACGCCAATTTCTTTAGGTAGTTTGATCATAAGATCTTGATAGATCTTTCTGGGACATTCCATGCAGGTTACAGGCAAACCATCCAAAAACATTCAGTAAGTTTAATTAAAAAAATTACTATTTTTTTATTTCTTTGATTGCACAAGATATTGAAGAACTCAAAAATCATTTTCTTACGCTTATATTTCGTACAACTTTAAAAGAAAAAAAAGCCGATAACCCCTTTTATTCTAACACTCAAAAGGAAATGATCAATACGTTTTATATCTTAAAGAAGACACCGTTATAAAATAAACATAATATATTTGCATAAAATATTTATAATACTACACGTAGCTTTAAGAATATAAAGCAGTTCTTTTGTACAATTAAGCAAAAAGTAAAAATACTTATAAAAAAAATGTCACGAACAAGTTTAAAAATTTATAAAAAAAACAAACTAGAAATCAAAATCTGTGTTTGTGGCGCCATCTGTTGAGTATTTAGTCTTGATAAAAATAAAATTCTCATTCGAATCTTCAGTATTAAATCTTTAATATTAGTTGTTACTGAATAGGTGTTTTTGCTTCATGTGATTTATTTCATAATGTGTTTGGTTTTTGTCTCACATATTAGTTATAGCGCAGAATACTCAAATTCCATAGCTTTAGGGCAAGCCTGATCGACAAACTTATTAAAACTTATCACTACTACACAAATGTTTAACCCTAAAATTACCATTACTTCATATCAAAATAGTATAGTCTCTACACAAATGTTTAAACCTAAAATTACCATTACTTCATATCAAAATAGTATAGTCTCTACACAAATGTTTAAACCAAAACTACCATTACTTCATATCAAAATAGTAGTCTCTACACAAATGTTTAAGCCTAAAATTACCATAACTTCATATCACAATAATATAGTCTCTACACAAATGTTTAAACTTAAAATTACCATTACTTCATATCAAAATAGTATAGTCTCTACACAAATGTTTAAACCAAACATTACCATTACTTCATATCAAAATGGTATAGTCTCTACACAAATGTTTAAACAAAAATTACCATTACTTCATATCAAAATAGTATAGTCTCTACACAAATGTTTAAACCTAAAATTACCATTACTTCATATCAAAATAGTATAGTCTCTACACAAATGTTTAAACCAAAATTTACCATTACTTCATTTCAAAATAGTATAGTCTCTACACAAATGTTTAAACCAAAATTTACCATTACTTCATTTCAAAATAGTATAGTCTCTTCACAAATGTTTAAACCAAAATTTACCATTACTTCATTTCCAAATAGTATAGTCTCTACACAAATGTTTAAACCAAAATTTACCATTACTTCATTTCAAAATAGTATAGTCTCTACACAAATGTTTAAACCAAAAATTACCATTACTTCATATCAAAATAGTATAGTCTCTACACAGATGTTTAAACCTAAAATTACCATTACTTCATTTCAAAATAGTATAGTCTCTACACAAATGTTTAAACCTAAGCTACCGTTATTTCATATCAAAATAGTATAGACTCTACACAAATGTTTAAACCTAAGCTACCATTATTTCATATCAAAATAGTATAATCTCTACACAAGTGTTTAAACCAAACATTACCATTATTTCATATCAAAATAGTATAGTCTCTACACAAGTGTTTAAACCAAACATTACCATTATTTCATATCAAAATAGTATAGTCTCTACACAAATGTTTAACCAAACATTACCATTATTTCATATCAAATAGTATAGTCTCTACACAAATGTTTAAACCAAACATTACCATTACTTCATATCAAAATAGTATAGTCTCTACACAAATGTTTAAACCAAACATTACCATTACTTCATATCAAAATAGTATAGTCTCTACACAAATGTTTAAACCTAAAATTACCATTACTTCATATTAAAATAGTATAGTCTCTACACAAATGTTTAAACCAAAAATTACCATTACTTCATATTAAAATAGTATAGTCTCTACACAAATGTTTAAACCAAAAATTACCATTACTTCATTTCAAAATAGTATAGTCTCTACACAAATGTTTAAACCAAAAATTACCATTACTTCATACCAAAATAGTATAGTCTCTATACAAATGTTTAAACCTAAGCTACCATTACTTCATATCAAAATAGTATAGTCTCTACACAAATGTTTAAACCTAAAATTACCATTACTTCATATCAAAATAGTATAGTCTCTACACAAATGTTTAAACCTAAGCTACCGTTATTTCATATCAAAATAGTATAGACTCTACACAAATGTTTAAACCTAAGCTACCATTATTTCATATCAAAATAGTATAGACTCTACACAAATGTTTAAACCTAAGCTACCATTATTTCATATCAAAATAGTATAGTCTCTACACAAGTGTTTAAACCAAAACTATCATTACTTCATATCAAAATAGAATAGTCTCTACACAAATGTTTAAACCTAAGCTACCATTATTTCATATCAAAATAGTATAGACTCTACACAAGTGTTTAAACCAAAACTATCATTACTTCATATTAAAATAGTAGTCTCCACACAAGTGTTTAAACCTAAAATTACCATTATTTCATATTAAAATAGTATAGTCTCTAAACAAATGTTTAAACCAAACATTACCATTATTTCATATTAAAATAGTATAGTCTCTAAACAAATGTTTAAACCAAACATTACCATTATTTCATATTAAAATAGTATAGTCTCTACACAAATATTTAAACCAAAACTACCATTATTTCATATCAAAATAGTATAGACTCTACACAAATGTTTAAACCTAAGCTACCATTATTTCAT
>NW_013669950.1:20440-22701 GCF_000517525.1 Limulus polyphemus
CAAAATAGTATAGTCTCTACACAAATGTTTAAACCTAAAATTACCATTACTTCATATCAAAATAGTATAGTCTCTACACAAATGTTTAAACCTAAAATTACCATTACTTCATATCAAAATAGTATAGTCTCTACACAAATGTTTAAACCTAAACTACCATTATTTCATATCAAAATAGTATAGTCTCTACACAAATGTTTAAATCTAAACTACCATTACTTCATCTCAAAATATTAGTCTCTACACAAATGTTTAAACCTAAAATTACCATTGCTTCATATCAAAATAGTATAGTCTCTACACAAATGTTTAAACCTAAAATTACCATTACTTCATATCAAAATAGTATAGTCTCTACACAAATGTTTAAACCTAAAATTACCATTACTTCATATTAAAATAGTATAGTCTCTACACAAATGTTTAAACCAAAACTATCATTACTTCATATTAAAATAGTATAGTCTCTACACAAATGTTTAAACCTAAAATTACCATTACTTCATATCAAAATAGTATAGTCTCTAAACAAATGTTTAAACCAAACATTACCATTATTTCATATCAAAATAGTATAGTCTCTAAACAAGTGTTTAAACCTAAACTACCATTATATCATATCAAAATAGTATAGTCTCTATACAAGTGTTTAAACCAAAACTATCATTACTTCATATTAAAATAGTATAGTCTCTATACAAGTGTTTAAACCAAAACTATCATTACTTCATATTAAAATAGTATAGTCTCTACACAAGTGTTTAAACCTAAGCTACCATTACTTCATATCAAAATAGTATAGTCTCTACACATATAATTAAACCTAAACTACCAGTACTAAATTTTCCTTCCTTCCTTTTTAACCATAACATGAATCTCATACTACTGTAGTTCTTAACAGCTTTAGTCAAGGGTGATGATCTTTGTTTTTCACACACACAGATATATACATTGTTTTCATAACATAACAGAATGTTTTGGGACAACAGGGTCCATCTGGGCTGTCCATCCTCAAAACTAAACTAAAACTATTGAATAATTAAATTTAAAAAAATCTTAAAGCCAGCCCTTTTCATTCATATACTTAAGCTTTTTTAAACTCACTTAAATTTTACTGCCTCCACGATGTCTGAAGTCAACCCATTCCAAAGGCCAACCACCCTATTAGAAAAGTAAATCCGCCTTAACTGAAGATGACACCTACCGTGCCAAAACATATATTTGTGTCCCCTACTCCTATTATTCTCACTGAGTATGTAAAAAAATGATGCATCAACACTATCAATCTCCTTTACAATCTTAAACATATCAATCAGATCCCCCCCCCCCAACTCTTCTTTTTTGAAGAGAAAACAAGTTAAAGGATTTCAATCTCTCCCCATATGACAACCTCTCCATCCCAGGCACCATTCTAGTAACTCTTCTCTGAACCCTTTTCAATAATTCAATGTCCTTCCTAAGGTAAGGAGCCCAAGACTGAACACAATATTCCAAATGTGGCCTAACCAGTGACCTGTACAATGAAGTTAACCTCTTTAGACTTATATTCTATATTTAGGTAGATACAACATAAAATACTATTTGCCCTACCACTAGCAACAGCTTGGATGGCTTAAGAGACTGATCAATCATTACACCAAGATCCCTTTCGTTCATGACACTGTTGAGGTTATTCCCATCCAAATTATATTTATAATTCAAACTATGATAATCCACATGCATTATCTTGCATTTATTATAATTAAAATCCATTTGTCATTTACTCGCACAACCCACTAAATGATCTAAATCATTTTGTAAAGCAGCAGCATCCTCTTCACAGCTAGCAACACCCAAGACCTCAATATCATCTGCAAATTTAAGTAATTTATTGACCATTTCTTCATCGATGCCATTGATGTAAATCAAAGAGCAAAGGTCCTAAGACTTAGTCCTGAGGTCCCCCACTTGTGACATTAATCCAGTTTGACTGAATTCCATTTAGAACAACCCTCTGCTTTCTTCCAATCAGCCACTCTTCTATCCAATTTGCTAACTTATCCCTCACACCTATAGAAATGTTTAACAAGCCTTTTATGTGGTACCATGTCAAATGCTTTCTGAAAAAATCCACATACACCAAATCTGCACCATTACCCTCATAAGCAGTAACCTTTTCAAAAAATGCCAAAAGATTTGTAAGACATGATTATCCCTTAGTAAAACCATGTTGACTATCCAATAAAATTCTAAATTTTGTTAAATGACTTTGCAAAGCATCT
>NW_013669950.1:23537-24670 GCF_000517525.1 Limulus polyphemus
CATCTCATAATCATCAAATACAAGCCTTCCTTTATCATCCCTCAAGGGTCCTATCCCCATCTTTACATTTTGTTTACCCTTAATATATTTAAAGTCCTTACTTATAACCTTCTACATTAGCTTTTGTGTATGTTACTACAACTTACAATGTTGTGAATACGTTAAAAATTAATTTGAAATTAACATATATTTCATATCATGTGATAATTATGAGAACATCTAAATCTTAATTTAAGATATTTTTTAAAATCTTGATCTGGGTTTTCAACCATTAAATAGGTTGAAAATATACTTTGTGGATGACTATGGAAGTTACAGGTAATAAAACCTTTGAATTTTTAATACATCCTGATTTTCCTTTTTTGGGTTCACACCTGTGCTACAAGCATCAGTTTGACTATGCCCTTCCCAGAAAGAAACCTGGTGAACAACAATCTATTAGAACAATACTACAAGACAATTTCTTAAGCAAAACTCCAATCTCATAATAATAACTGTATTATACTTTATGTAGCGACACCTAGCCTAAATCTACTATATCAAGCAAAGAGCGTGTCCAGGAAAAAAATACAGGGTTGTATATTTATCATTTCATATCTGTTCTTTATACGCTTCCACGTTTCTTGATCAATCAGAACCAAACTTAATACAGCGATACAGGATGACACGAGGAAGGTCATGAGGGGGTGGGGTGGACCCCCAATCTAATGTGATATTGATAGAATTCTTGAAAACAGCACGTCTTTCTTTTCAGTATTGGTGCCTTTATGTATTTTTATTGCACTTTTAATGTTTATTATGTTAAGAAAAAAATAAAAGCATAATTTCCTATCCTTTGTTACAAACGAGTTTTTATTTCACCTGTCTAACGAACAGGTAGTCCAGCTACTCTTCAATATGTTATACAGTCGGGTAAATAGAAGAATTACTTCAGTAACACTCTTCTGAGGTCATTTAAATTTACAAGCAGTGGAAAAGCAAAACAAATTTTTGCCAAGTTTTAATAGTTGTTGAAATAATATTTAACTTTCCATATGTTATGTATCTGCTTGTTTTATAACTTCCCGTAAAAAATTCTTTCCGAAAAACTTCAGCGATACAAATCCTTTCTTAATTTAAACTAGTTTATTCTT
>NW_013669950.1:24680-26338 GCF_000517525.1 Limulus polyphemus
ACTTTGTAATACACTTAATTTCCACAGTCACTTTATACTTAACTATTTTTATAAACACACGCTATAATTCACAGTGATTTACATACACTTTACTTACGGTGCCTACTGCTCGCTTGACTCAAGTCTGTCTCTATATCTATCTATCTGCAGTTATTTGCCGGGCTTATATACTAAAATAGAGGGCATCTGAAAAAGAGTAGAGTTGCCAGGACAATTCACGATCCTTCTAGAAACTCATCACGTGTTACCAGCGTCACGTAACTTCCGCTGGCGTAACACATAGTTATCTGGCAAAGTAAAATCCAATTGAAAATTCAATTAAATAATTTATGATGATTCTGCAGAATGTAACCAATAGAACATCAATACAAACTTGCAACCTCCCAGTGGCTCAATAGTATGTCGGTGAATTTTTAACACTAAAAACCAGGTTTGGATAGTTGTGGTGCGCACAGCACAGATAGCCCACTGTGTAACTTTGTGCGTAATTACAAACAAGCACAAAATTGCAATAGTAATTAAAACACTTATGGGTTTTACACTATTTATACGAATTAATAAACAAGTTAATTTAAATAGGTAAAAAATCATTGTTATAACACGATGAAAATTTTTTTTCGGACGTTCAATTTATTTTGCAGCTTAAAATATTTTGTTGACCTCTTGTTATGTATAAATTTGGCGAATAGACTTCGGCGACACTCGCATTTCTCTCCACTGTATCTATCGTTTGGTGTACTGAAGAAACGTTAACCATGGCTATAGTACCGATGTTTCCCTTTGAGTAGCTCAAAAATTAATGAAATTAGAATTTTCTGATCGGTACAAGAGCGCCCACAGAAATATTTTCAGGGGATAGGGGCAAAAATGTATGTAGGGGGATCAGCTTTTACAGTGTAAGTTAACAGACCAAAAGAATACGCGTAGTGTGCTTAATTAAACGCAAACAAAAATTTACAGTTTTAATAAAAATTACTAAAAATATTTAGTTTAACTACGATGTTAACTTTGCATCATAATATGTAAAATGTAAGGGGGGGAAAGATCCCTCGTGCCCATTTCTGTGGGTATCCATTGATCGGTAGTGGCGGAGAGCTGCAAGGTTCTGATAGAGGTTAGTCTAATATACGAGCAGAGGCGTATGTAGCTTAGCACTACTGGTCCTATAGCAAAGAAAAAAAAATATAATTTGGGCCCCGTTTACTGCTCTTTATTCACATTTAAATGTAACACCATTGCGCATCAAAAAGACACCTATAAACCATTCAAAACTCACTATTAACAGCAGGTTTTAATGTAACAAGAACAACTAACTCAAACTTTTACATACTTATGAAAACATGCCGACTTTATCAGACAGACTCCTCGATATTTAGAGAGAAAAATCTGTACAACAACGATTCAACCTCCCTTTAGAGATACATTGTATTAGGTCGTCAAGAAATTAATGTCGCTTTTGTTAGATGAAAAAACCCGAACAACTTTTATATTAAAACGAAACATTTAGTAAATGAAGTAGTCTCCGTTCTTATCGATGATGCTTTTTCAGCTTACAATCAGGTTGTTAGTACCCTGATTAAAGAATTCACTTGGCTTTGAAGCAAAAACATGTCGATATCCTCTTTAACACCTTCCACATTTGCATACGTTTTCCCATT
>NW_013669950.1:26722-36981 GCF_000517525.1 Limulus polyphemus
GTTCCAGTTGCTGACTATAGATCTCTGTATTGACAGTTCGCTGTGGATTGAGGAATTCGAAATGAATTACTCCTTTGATATCCCACCAAATGCAAAGCATCACCGTCTGCGGATGGAGTCCAGGTTTGGGGGTCGGAGGTGGTTTTTGTCTAGGACTGAACCATTGTTTTTGGCATTTGATATTCGCATAGAAATCCATTTTTCATCACCGGTGACACTTCTATCCAAAATCGGTTCACGCGTATTATGCGCCAGAAGAGACGAAGCAATGTTCACACGTTGGAAACTATGGTCATCGGAGAGTTCCTGAGGCACCCAAACACCTTCTTTAAGGAGTTTTCCTATAATCTTTAGATGTTTACGCATTGTTTCACGAGAGACATGCAATTTCAGTGCCATTTCATGGGTGTGTTGCCTTAGGTTGAACTCAACAAGTCTTCAGAGCATCATTATCAATTCCAACATGTCGGGCCCTGTCATCACAGTTTTTAAGGCTAAAGTCACCTGAATGAAATTCGCTGAACCATCGTCGACTCTTACAAATGTTCGAAACATTTCCATAAACTTTTTTGATATTCTTTGATGGTTACAGAGGCGTTGTTTCCCTTCTTGGATTCAAACAGCATTACATGCCGAATGTTTGTCTCGTCGCGTGCCATCACTATAAGAAATTAGAGTATACTAAACTTTGCCCATTATATAGGCTACACTAACGTGACATTAGGCGGTTCGTTTAACTATTATAGATGATATATGTTTTTTTGGGGGGTGGTTAATGAAAGTTTTCCAAAACGCTACATTAATTTCTTGACGACCTAATACATGATTATGATAGTCCTAAGTAATAAATTTAATACGAGGCCATCTACTTATAAGTTATAGATATCTTACTACTGTAGATTTTCATCAAATTATATATATTTTAAAAAATTGTATTTTTATGTATAAAAATCATTTCAAGAAGAATATCCGTTTAAATGTGGGTGTGTGAAAGAACTATTCGTGAGTGCATGACTGTATTATACACAACCAGATAAAGAGAAGTCGCATCGCCTAAAATGCTTTGAAATACATCCATGGACACAGTCATGGAAAAGTGTACTTTCGTAGGGTACATAGACTGCTAGTATATTGAAATGTATTTTGAATAACAAATAACATTGTCATGAAGGGAAGGGTATGTCCAAAGCGAATCTGACTTTTCTGGGTCATGTGTGACCTTGATACCGGCTAGGACTATACTATTACTACAAGAACTTAGTAATACTATTGTTAGCTGTAACTTCCTTTTTAAATAAAATGAATAAGTGATGAACATATTAATTTAACGATTCTTCGAGGCTTGAGTACGAAAAGTATTCATTTAAAGTAAACATATGTCAGTATTTCTCAAGTAGAACAAAAAAGTTTTATTAGTTCTAAGTATTTAAAAAATCTATCTCAAACACCTAAACATTTTTCAACCTTTTCTACTACATATATTCTAATGGGGCCCATTATCTGGAATTTTTGTCCCACCATTATGGCTTTAAAACAGCACTTTCAGGAGCATCATTTCACAAAGGGCTCTCCATTTTAGTTGAGTGACCTACACTATGGCGTAATTTTTGTATATGGCCCGACTAGAAATGCCTCATAAACACTGTCATTTGCCTCCTTCCCCCAAATGACGCCCCTGAGCACGTATTAAACGACGAAATTACTCTTAAAGTTAGGGCGCTCGACTCGCAATCTGCGTGTCGCGGGTTCGAATTCCCGTCCCACCGAACATGCTCGCCCTTTCAGCCGTAGGAAAGTTATAACGTGACGGTCAATCTCACTACTCATTGATAAAATAGTAGTCCGTTAGTTGGCGATGGGTGGTGATTGCTAGCTGCCTTTCTTCTAGTTTTTCACTGCTAAACTAGGGACGAGATAGCCCTCGCGTAGCTTTTGCGAACTTCCAAACAAACTAAACCATATTCTTAAAGTGTGGTAAATAAGAAATTTATTAAATATTACAAGTTTTACAAAATATTTGATGCTAATAAAGGAGTGCCTAGCCAGGACTTTTCCAATATCTCAAACTCAAATGCAAAAAAATGCAAAAACCACGTTATTAATAATAACCCACACAAAATAATAATAGTAATAATTACAAATAATTGAGGGGGGGGGGGATTTACCAGAAGTAAAACCTAATTCACAAGATTATCTAAGATAACAATATTAGACAATTCCAAAAGTATGTCGTTAAATTGTAAATAAAAGATCAAACGTACTTACAATAAGAGCTGTTAACAAATGAAATATCTTACATATCAGTTTCACGCGTCTTTAACCTAAAACCTATCTTTGTCATCTGTCTAATTTCAGCCCCCCAGTGACACAGCGGTATGTCTGTGGACATACTGGGTTTCGATACCTGTAGTTGACAGAGCACAGATAGCCCATTGTGTAGCTTTGTGCTTAACTTCAAACAAACAAGTTGTTTAATTTCAGCACTTAAGGATATTTCCTGTCTTGATAAACCACGCGATTACATATCGCACGGCCCCCAGTGGCACAGCGGTATGTCTGCGGACTTATAACGCTATAATCCGGGTTTCGATACCCGTGGTGGGCAGAGCACAGATAGCCCATTGTGTAGCTTTGGGCTTAATTACTAACAAATAAACATATCGCACGACTTACTACTTATTTTTTCTTTTTTTTAACATAATCAATCATAAAATTAGTATCCCTACTTCACTGATAGGGAAACCTCATGTTTGTGTCTTTAATTGTTTTAATATAAAAAATCACTTGTGTAATATTTAATATATACTAGGATGCAGGTGAGCTAGTGTTAAGGCAAATAATGTTGAACCAAACAATAGAAGGAAAAGTACATAAACAATAAACAAAATCGTAATTAAAATAAAATTATCTCATACATTATTTCGACACTTGTAAATCTTTTTTTTTTTGTCTTAATATATATAGACTAATCACTTGTTAAAATATAAGTATGTTGTTATTTAATTTTTATTTATTTCTAATAACTTTATTTATGTATGCTAAACCACAATCCATGTTCTATGTATATACATCTGTTAGTATGAATTTTAAGTGTATCCTTCGGTTAATATTAAAATAATTTGTCCAATAAGAGCATTAAGTACAAATTATAATTTACTAAAACAAAGATTATCTTTTACATATATACATTGAAACTTATATTGTGACTTTTCCCGTTAATCTAAATATATACTAAATGTTTTTGTCTAAAAATGTTTATATTTTTGAATAAAATCCTTGTTAACACTAGTTAAAACCCCGTTTTGGAAAACCTGTTCGAAGCGGTTTAACGCCGCGCAGTAATCACGAATTGCATAACGTTTAGGCGACCATTCGAAACAAAAGGAGCAAGAGTCGAGTGAGCGTTGAGAAGGTGAAGACCATTGAGGTATATTTAAGTATAATTTAATAAGTGTGATTCTTTTGAATGGTTATATTTTTCAATACAATTGTTTAAGGGTTAGTACAATAACTAGGAAATATTTATAAAATATATCTTATTTTGTGAGCCTAATTCGTGGAGACCGGTATCGTTTTCAAGCGCACAACTAAATTAATTAGGCCTACGATTGTACTTGGAAGTTGAAGAATGTTGTCTGCAGGACGTACTAGGAGTTGTACTATTATTAGTCTTAATTTAAAAGTTTTTATTATTGTTATTTGATACATGTCCAGTTTTGTTATTGGGCCAGTGCTATACTAGAAATCAAATCAAAAGTACATTTAACAATGTAAAATTATTTAAGGATTGCGAGTCAGAGGTTCATTTTTAAAGGATTGAGATTTCTCTACTTCGTGCTTCTTAACTTTATCACAGAAGCATAAGTAACAGCAATTCTTAAAATATAAGAAAGGATTTTAAAAAGAACTAAAAAAAATATTGCTATCATGTCGAAAACTTACTTTGAAGCTGACGTGATTTGATGATTCATGTAGAATCCTATTTTTACATTTTATTTTAGTTATTTTTACAATAATAAAGAATACTCTGGAAAAACAAGAAATAAACTTAAAGTAGTTACGTGGGCTTTCTTTTTAACCTTACTTTTTTATACTAATGGTAGTACTGCACTAAATTTTTTATTGGATTAAATAAATGCAACAAAGAACACAGAATAATATGTAAAAAAGCATACTGTCCCATAACTATCACAATTTTTTGGCTTTTTCTGTGCAACAAGAGCTGTTACAAATTCCTCTTAGATAATCGATGTGTTTCCCGAGGAAATCAAGCTTGTACTGAAAGTGATATTGACAGTTCTGTTGTTTGGTAGATAAAAACTGGCTTTCTATTTGTAATAAATGATATAGAATTGAACATCAGAGAGAACTATTAGCAATTTCTGAAAGAGGATATAACAAGTAGGCATGGGAAAAGGGGTTGATTTTCTATTTATTGCTTTACCTGAGCAATGGTGACATTATAAACGAGTAATTTAAATTATAATTTGTACTTCTTAAAGAGGTGTAAAATAAACTTGAGAAGAGATGCCTAAAGAGAAAATGTCAGGATATTTTTAAATATTACTGTATAGAATTAAGAACTTAACTTATGTATGAATAAAATATGGATTATTAGCTACATTTTTTTATGCTATACTTATAAGCTCTTATTTTAAGTACAGTTGAGGCTTGAAAGCTTGGATAGTGAATTATGGATGTCATTTTGAACCTCAGCTGCAAAATCACAAAAAATTCAGCTTAAGGTTTATGTATGCATATTTTTATAACAATATAAAAAATGACTCCGAGTTTGTTAACTCTGTCAGCATGGGCTCGGTCCCTGGGACGAAACTTATAACCATTTTGTGCTTGTTATAGTTTTCATGCTATAACTTTTAAATTGGTAAGGAATGTTAACAAAATTTAATGTATTATCAGTAAACATTAAAATGCTTTCGTATGCAAAATATCAAATTTTTTATTAAGTCTTAAGGTTTGTAAGGCAATGGTTTTCTCATGCCTTTGTTTTTCTTTTCACACCTTGCCTATCTAACATGCAAAGTCTTTATAATGTCCAGATAGTTATCAAATGTTTCTTAAGAAAATTTATATTTTATCTGTTATTTTCAGTGATGAATCTCTACAGGTTTGGTAGATTTGACCGATCTCGTAACCACCATAAAAAATTAGGAAATAAATATAAGTTATGTCTCTTTCATTTTATAATGACTATAGATTATAGCACGAAAACATAAATCATGTATGTTTAAACTAAATAGCTTAAATCTCGTAACATTATATATTTATTATTTTTATTATATTGTCCTTTCAGCCATGCCTGGCTAGCAATACAGAAGTTACAATGACACGGCTCACATGCACTCATGTAACTGTATCAAATAACATAAAACTGATCTGTGGTCTTTACAAAGTAACCTGTCTTGGCTGTGTTTTAGTAGACTATTATTTTATAAAATACATTCACATTTTAATTATTATGCATTATATATGTATATAAATTATTGCTATTTTGAAATAAGTTCTTAAACTTATTTTTCTTAAATGTAGAACAGTAAATAAAGAAGTAAAGTAAACAATTATTTCTTCTAGTTACGACCTTTGTACTCGGTTGCTGTTTGACGTAGGTTGCTAAGCCTTCAAAAAATTTTGCACGTGGAGGATATGAAACAAAATAATTTTTTTGGATTTTATATACATTTGAATAACTAAAAAATCATCAATAATTACATCAATACCATAGAATTCCACTATATAGCTGTATTTTAGTCTAAAAAAATATGAAAATTGGAATAGACTAAAGAAACAACCTAACTCCTTGAAATATTGGTTCAAAAGAAAGAAATGGTGTCCTTAAAATTCTAAATAACCACGAAAGCCACTAAGGGGGTATTCTGAGCTTTCGATTGGTTATTCATGTCATATAAAGAAGTAGGTGTATTTTATGGAGCATTTCCAAAATTGGAAAGAGGTGGGTGGTGTGCCACTGTCTGATTTATCACATGAGCAACATTTTAGCAAATAGAAAAGATAAGACATTCTTATTTTATATTCTAGTTTGTTAATATCGGTAATTTGAGTTTCTAATTCATACGAAACACTAGACCTAGTGTTTTGACTCCACAGACATCTAATTTGAACCAGTGTCACATTCAACACACCACATGACACACAAATATTGATGTTTATCTGTTTTTAATATTTACTTTTGAATTAAGAAATTTAGTAATGTATAGTACTAAAATTTGAATTTTTAATCTATAGTTTGGTACCAAACTTATTAACATCAATTCATGAAATAAATTCAATAAAATTTTGAAAGTCAACAAACAAGATGATATGGCCTTTCACCTATGGTCCACCAAGAAAAGGTTAAAAGCTTTTCTTGGTGGTTACAAGGTCAGTCGAATTGACCAATCTAGTTTTGAGATAGGGTAGAGAAACTATTAAGTTTTACTGAAGAAAAACCATTGAAATGCATTTAGGAAGTTTTAGGGATCACACAAAGGAAATTTGAGATGGAGAAAAGTATTTTTAATTTTAACATGAAAATTACTTTGCACATGGACTATTCAAAACAAATAATATATTCCTGCACAAATCTTTATTTTATTTAAAATACTTCTCTGAAAAATATGATTTTTTGTATGTGAAAGATTTGTAAAGTTAACTGAAATACTGCCAAATTTTGTTAAGATATACACACTATGTTGAGAGTTAGAATTATATCTGTATATTTTAAAAGAGTACAAAAAGGTCACGTGGTCGGTCAAATAGACCAAGCCTATATTGAGAGAGTCAACCCTTTCCATATCGGTAGGAAGTAACTCCACTTCTTACTGATTTTGCATTAATAAAAATTAACTCCTTAACATCACCATATCTGAAGCACAAACACTTGGCTATAGAACATGAGACCTCTTAAAATATAAATTGTATTTTGTTGCCAAATTTATGATTTATAATAAAATAAAAACTACATAACAGGTTATGCTATGCATTACACCCAAAAGCAATTTTCAGTGCTTGCTTATACAGCAACAATATTACATTGGCTTAATAACTGTGTAGGAGTTAACATTGTCTAAAGCTTTAAAATAAGTAAGTTGATAGAATTTATCTTAATCTTATGTATAAAACTTTACAAGTTGGTTCAATAAGAATAAAAACATGAATTTTTTTAACATAATACACATTCTGTACTATAAAAAGAAAACAGAAAAAGTTAACAAAATTTTGTTGAATTTAGTTAATGACTTCCTCAACTTCAATTTAAGATTGTGATGGTGTGATTGCCAATACTTCTGCTTGAAGAAGTGATAGGCTAGTGAACTAAACACATAATGAAACTAAGTTAGTATGCCTTCAAGTTTATAAGAGACTTTTTTAGAGATAAAAAAAAATTAGCTTTCTGATATGTTGCTAGTAGAAAAGATATTTGTTTACAGCTTCCACTATAATTAGTCCTATTTTTCTCTTTTGAAGTTGAATATAACTTCGTTTAATATTTTATGCTTCGTTTGAACTATAATGTTGCAGAATGATAGGAAACGTTTTAGTAGAACAAGATAAAGTAAGCTTAGTAAATTCATTTTGCACCCAATCTTGTTAGAATAAGTAACTTCTTATAAAAAGTCACAAAAATAAATTTAAGGATATAAATGAAGATATAAAAGAAGTTTGAAACTGAGTACACACATTAAATGAAGACCTGAATAACAGTTGGAAAAAATTGCTATGTTATTAATCATTTTATGGTTTAAAATGCTATTTTTATTGTATGCTAATGATTGTAAACACAGTGAAACTGTATGCAATGTTTGTTTTTTCAAATTAAAACATCTACAGTTTTGTACAATAAAATTTTTATAGGGAAGTTTAAAAGAATGTAGGAATATAAAAATCAGTAGTTGAAATCCACAGCAAAGGTATTTTTATTGCTTATTTTAAAAGAAGATCATAATGAAATTTTCAAAGCTGGAAAGTCATATAAGTATCACAAAGCTTTTATTTTCAGAAGCTACATAATACTCAAAGTTAATATTAAGTTTCAAAATTTCATCCTTCATTTTGAAAGCAGTCAGATTTGAGTTGAAAGGTCGTGAAGTTATATATAATGTTAACTGGTATTTTGCCTCGTATTGATGTGGCTGGTTTCCACATATTAATGATTCATATAGGGAGTTTGTTGCTTTGTCACATGTGTTGACTGTGATTAAGTTGCATCATAGGATTACAGTTGATTGTAAGTCTATAACTACATTTTAAGTACTCAATCTCTCACTTGCTCAAAACAAGCATTTCATTCTGCCTGGAACTGTTGCATTCCAAACAGTGTAGTTGCCACTCATTTGAAATGAAGAGGTAACATAAAATTTTGTCCTTTTTTTCTTTCTTGTTTTATCAATTATGTGCTTCATTCTAGTTTATCTCGCTAATAAGTTTTCTCTTTATTACCTGTAAATAATGTTAGTGATACAGTATCATACTAGCTACACAAATCATTTTCTAGCAGACTGCTTAATGAGCAATCTCCTACTCAACATTGGAAAATATGACTTTGCAAGTGCTGGTGTATCTCACTATATCTGAAAGCCTAAGATTGAGTTACATAGCAGTGTAATGTAAGATCCAGTGATCATATTGTTGTTTTCTTCGTGTAGTTGTTAAGGTGTTTCTCCCCCTACCAAAGAGGGCCACCTGCATACTGTGGTCATGCTATTATGCAATTATTCTATTAGGCTCCTCTAATCTTTAATATTCTTGTACTTCATTCAGAAAAGTCTGACCTCTCTATGGGTAACTGTTTGAGCAATTGATGTGCCTTGTGATTGCATGTGCACCCGCTATGCTTTCTAACATCTATCATTTTGCTACTTTACATATGCAGATTGGCTGTTAATTCTACTTCATTTCCAAAACCAACTGTAACCTATTTTCATGGTATCCAGTCATTGATTTGTGGACACCTGGATTCCTCGTGAAATATAGCATATTTTTGTAGATTTTTGGCAAAGAAGAATAAATGCCATATATGGTTCTTACAAAGTGCCTTACCATTTCTGCTGCCTTTGAGTCAGAGACTACTTGTTTTTAGTCTTAATATCTACAATAATGCTGAATAGTTTTTTGTTGTTTTTTTCTCATTAATCAGTACTAGAAAAATGAATTCCTGTAGAACTCAGTGTTTTTACATTTGGGAAAATCCATTGTGACTGACAACACTTGTTTATGTAAAATGTTGAATTGTTACTTTCTTTTAATATTATCTGTCAGTTTCTTTTTGAATAATTATAAAGGCAACTAAAAGTGATATAAGCCAATATTAATGATCTTTATTTTAAGTTTTATCTTAACTCTTTCAATACGGGGTCAGTCAATGTGACGACCTCATAACCATTTTGTACTTTTTGTTTTCATGCTATAATTTTTAAATTAGTAAGTGAATGTTAACGAAATTTGGCAGATTATTAGTAAACATTACAATGTTTTCGTGTGCAAAATGTTTTTATTAAGTCTTAAGGTTTGTAAAGCAATGTTTTTCTCATGCATGTTGCCTACCTATCATGCAAAGTAATATTCATTTTAAGATTAAAAATAGTTTTATGCATCAGAAAATTTTGATATTTCACATACGAAATCTTTGTAATGTTGAGATAGTTATAAAACATTTCTTTACAGGTTTGGTAGATTTGACCGATCTCCCACCCACCATAAAAAAATTAGGAAATAAATATAACTTGTGCCTCTTTCGAAAACATATCATAAATGTTTAGACTAAATAGCTTAAATCTCATAACATTATATATTTATTATATTGACCTTTCAGTCGTGCCTGGCTAACAATACAGAAGTTACAATGATGCGGCACACGTGCACTCATGTTATGGTATCGAATAACATAAAACTGATCTTTGGTCTTTACAAAGTAACCTGTTTTGGCTGTGTTTTAGTAACTATTATTTTGTAAAAAACATTCACATTTCAATTATTATACATTGTATATGTATATAGATTATTGCTATTTTGAAATAAGTTCTTAAACCATAGAACAATAACTAAAGAAGTAAAGTGAACAATTATCTCTTCTAGTTACGCCCTTTGTACTCGGTTGCTGCTTGATGTAGGTTGCTGAGCCTTTAAAAAATTTTCCATTTGGAGGATATGAAACTTTTTTTTTAGTTTATATATATATACACATATATATATATATATATATACACACATTTTAATAACTAAAAAAATCATAAATTACTACA
>NW_013669950.1:37237-51045 GCF_000517525.1 Limulus polyphemus
CTAAAATTTGAATTATAATCTACAATTTGATACCAAAGTTATTGACATAAGTTTGGTATCAAACTGTAGATTATAACAAATTTTAGTACTATGTATTACCCAATCCCTAATTTAAAAGCAAATATATAAAAAAACAGATAAACATTGATTTTTGTGTGTCACATGGTATATTGAATGCAGACACATTGAACAGTGTCTAACTGCTATCCCCATCATTATAAGTTGTAAATCACTCTGAGAACATGCAGCTCACGTTATTGACAAGTTTGGTATCAAACTGTAGATTATAACAAATTTTAGTACTATGTATTACCCAATCCCTAATTTAAAAGCAAATATATAAAAAAACAGATAAACATTGATTTTTGTGTGTCACATGGTATATTGAATGCAGACACATTGAACAGTGTCTAACTGCTATCCCCATCATTATAAGTTGTAAATCACTCTGAGAACATGCAGCTCACGTTATTGACAAGTTTGGTATCAAACTGTAGATTATAATTCAAATTTTAGTACTATGTATTACCCAATTCCTAATTTAAAAGCAAATATAAAAAAAACAGATAAACATTGATTTTTGTGTGTCACATGGTATATTGAATGCAGACACATTGAACCGTGTCTAACTGCTATCCTCATCATTATAAGTTGTAAATCACTCTGAGAACATGCAGCTCACATTACGCTATCAAATTACATTACCCAGGAGCTGCTCTGCTCCAGTGCCTGCCTCATGAACCATTTTAATTATATTATTTTGATTGCTTATTTTACCTAATTTAGTCCTAAATAACTTAAGATCCGTAGTTTTAGATTTTAGTTACTTTTATAATAGTAAATAAATAATAAGTATGAAAAACAAGAAATAAAGAGCTTACCCGATGTTCTCCTTTTTTTTGCCCTCAATTGCCAAGGAGAGTTATGCCTGATCATTTTTTTTTTTTAATAGTGATTATAGTAAAGCACTTAATTCTTATTTAATTAAGTAATACACCAAAGAATATAGACTAATAACATGCAAAAAGTAGACAAATTCACTTCTAAAAATTTTCCTGACTTTCTAACTATGCGACAAAAGCCGTAACAAGTACATCCAAGCTAGTCGTTGCTACTCGGTTATCTGTTCAGAACACAACATTATACAATATGCCATTTGATAGATGAAAACTCTGACTTTCTATTGGTTATAGGTAATATATAATGAAACATAAGAAAGAACTATCAATGGATTGTGAAAGAGAGGATGTGGCAAGAGGGGTCTGATTTTCTATTCGATAGCTCTGTAACCAAACAAAATTAAAGTCTACAAAAATTATGGTCTGTATGATTTTATGAAGAGTATTTTTCGTTTAATTTCGTACATTTTCGAGGGGTGATGGATAAAATAGGGATGATGACATGCCGAGACAAAATGTGTCGCAATAGTGGAAATTCAGGATTTTTTTTTATATATTTCCTTGTGGAATTAAGAACTTAAAATTTGTGTACTATTTAAATATGGATTATTAGGTAAGATTTTGCTATTCTAATTGATACAACATAAACAAAAAGTAGTTTGATAAAATTTAGAATGTAAGACAAACTTTGTCATGCACAGTGAAGTGCACCTGGGCCGATAGGGTTAAGCTATATAGTTTCAATAGTGAAAATAACATAAAATATAAAGTTTTTTTTCTTAACAAACATCTGCAGTTTATAAAGGTTTTGCAAGTGAAATTTGAAAATTTTCTGATGCATAAGTATTTTTAATCTTGAAATAAAAATTACTTTGCATGTTGCATTCGAAAAGAAAAAAAGCATGAGAAAAACATTACTCAAAATGTCTTAAAACTTAATTAAAAATCTGATATTGTGCATACAAAATTCTTGTAATGTTTACTGATAATCTGCAAAATTTCCTTAAGATATACTTACTAATTCAAAAGTTATAACATGAAAACTATAACAAGCACAAAATGGTTACGAGGTTGGTTTGTGGAACAAGTCCATGCTGAATGAGTTAACTAGCAAGTGTTGAAAGGCTGTAGAAATTTGCTCACTGGCAACCTGGTCAAATTATGTCCCATTTTTTTAATGCTATTCAATTTTGTCAGTGGTGTCTGTCTCACTTAAATCATCATGTGACTTATTTCCATGCCTCGTTACAAATTAATTCCACTACAGCTCTTTTTGCTTTTAAGGTTGTTCTCATTCCCAACAATCAAAGTGAATGTGGCAATCTGGTTAGAACATTGTTCAAATTCGATCAGTTGAAATAAAAAATGCCTGTTCATGTTTTGGCCTCCAGTATTGAGTTTCTGTTGCCTGAATCTTTAGATTGTGTTATTTACCTTTATAATAAGCTACAAGAAGGTAAAGAGTGTCCCGGTGGACAACCCCTGGATCATCGTTTCCACATGCATGTTTTGGTCCCTGAACTGACCTTGATTATGTACTTCTCACGTTTTTATTTTTTATTATTATTAATTCAATTAATTTCTGACCTTCCACGTTGGATTTAACATAATATAAAGATATTACTGGTATTTTCAATATTACAAAAAAAAGGTAATTACTTTTTATGGTTGTCACAAAAAGTAGTGTTACAATGGATCTATGGTCATAGAAATGTTCCAATTTATAAGATTTGACAACTATATAAATAGTAAACCTATTTTAGTTAATTAGGTAATTTTAAGAAACTTCGCTATTTTTTTTTAAGTAGTGTGATTAGTGATGGTTATGGTAGTCTTAGTATTTTTATTTCTGTAGGGAGGGTTTGGCATTTTTGTGTATTATATTTTCATTATTACATTTTATGTATTCTTAGTACCCAAAAGTTAAAGATACAAGCATGAGCATTCCAGCATAATGTTACAATAAAGTGATCTAGCTATTATTATTTTTTCATCATGTCTGCTTAACAGAATACACAAGATGAACAGGAGGGATAGTGGAACACGTGTCTTTGTTGGAGGTCTTACAGAAGATATCCAGAAAGAAGACTTAGAGATGGAATTTGAGAAGGTTGGAAAGATTGTTAGTGTTTGGGTAGCACAAAATCCACCTGGTTTTGGGTTTGTTGAATTTGATGACAGAGAAGATGCTAATGAAGCAATAAATGCAATGAATGGTCATCTTATAAAGGGTGCAAGAATCAGAGTAGAAATGTCAAGAGGAAAACGTGGTGGGCGAGGAGGAGGCCGTGGGAGAGGAGGATTCCGAGGAGGGCGTGGTGGTGGTTTTA
This sequence comes from Limulus polyphemus, assembly GCF_000517525.1. Taxonomy (NCBI): domain Eukaryota; kingdom Metazoa; phylum Arthropoda; class Merostomata; order Xiphosura; family Limulidae; genus Limulus; species Limulus polyphemus. The sequence goes on from NW_013669950.1 coordinate 40,467, forward strand.
GAGGTGGTGACGGAGATTATGATAGGCGAGGCCCATCCTATGACTCGTACAGAGGAGACGGCAACTTTTCTCGCAGGGGTGGAGGATACAGGTCTAATGATGGAAGAGGTATTGTTTATAATTTTGACTCTTAGATAGAGGTTATTCTTAATTACAACATCTCTGGACCAGATTATTCTGCAGGTTCTCTGTCGCTAAATCTGGCTTTAGATTGAAAATATGTTTAAAATCAGTAAGTCATGGGCCACATAAAGAATGTCCTTTTTGAACTTAAATTATTCTTCTAGCATGTCAGAAATGATACAAGATAAAACTGACCAGTTGGTTAAATGCAGGTATTTCATGTTGATCTAACTTGGGATATTGCAAAAAAGTGTAAAAAATTAAGACATTCTATAAAATTGCTTCTGTATTTGTTTAAATGTTTCTTACCACCACCCCCTTTCTAATTCTTTAAAAATATTGTGAAAAGGCTCCTATAAAAACAAAAACCTTTGTTACAATATCTTTGAGATGATTATTTTTAGATGTCTTCCTTCTATGGTTTTTGATTCTGAGTTACTTAGTAGTATCATAAAAATTTGAGGTACTCTTATGAATTAACTGTTGTTTATTTCATTTAATTTCTGCATATTTTTTTATATATTTTTTCCCATTTCTTTCTCTCCAAAGACCCGATTAGTCTCTTAATTTAATAGTCTAAAATAGTAAGAGTATCAAGCATTGTAAAAGCATAACAAAACTTTTTTTTATCGTGTTTGGATAGAAACTTGTGTAATAACATCATAACAGTGGAGAAATAATTTCAAATTAATGTCTTTTATTAGATTTTTCTTTCTCTAAATATGTTGTTTATATTCCATTTTATTGAATGTTTATTATATTCTATTTTATTGAATGTTTATTATATTCTATTGTGATACTGCTTCAGTAATACAGATCAAGTTTTCTTTTTCTTTAGAAAGTCCCTACTGAGATTTGAAGTAACTTCAGAAGTACAGTCATCTGTCAGTAAGACACCCTTGTTTTTTATCAAGGGTTGTTATATATTCTGCTAGAGAAAGGTGTTGCCACTCATCTTGTGATTTTGTTTTATTGTTGCCTAATATTTTCATCTCCTCTTTCATCTTTTGGTTGTCATTTTTTTCCAAAACTTGTTGAAAGCAACAGAGTATCAAACTTCAGATATTTTGTATCTTTATGAGGCTATATCCTGTGGTTTTCAACAACTTTAGGGTTTAATTTTGAAGTTAATTAAAAATAAATATAATGTGTCTTTTTTTATTTAGTTGATTATGTCGACAACTGTCAATCCTTGACAGATTTTTGTATTAATTAACTTATTTTAAAGCTCGTGTTTTTCCAGTTCATAAATCACCTAAATTTTTGTGCAAAAATTAAAAACTTCTTTATCCCCCTGTATTTTTACAGACATTGTAAGAAAATCTTTGTTCTTTTGTCAGTCTTGATTGAGCTTCAACGATTGTACATAGGGAGGTGTTAATATTTGCCTGTAAATGGTACAGAAACTGATAAGGCTTTTTTTTTTTTTTAAGAGTTTGAAGAGACTACTGGGAAAAGTAGTATCATAAGCCATGAAGTTTTTGCATTGAGCTTATGTCAGAAATAAATATTTCTCTAACTTTCACATATACAGTCTCAATTTTGACTAAAGAACTTTTACAGTACTACAGACTTTAATTTGTTGCTCTAAGGAAATGGTTTGTATAAGATGCAAGTTATAATCAAGGTTTACGTAAAATGCAATGATTCTTCAAAACATCAGATTTGTAGAACAACCAATAGACTGTTATTCTATATGACTGTATGCTACATGGTAAAGTATTCATCTCAGATAATTCTGAGCTAACAAACTTTGCAAATATGCTTGACAGTTTGTACTGCTTCTTCAGCCACAAATTCAAACTGGGGCTGTTAAGATGAAGTAAGTTTCTATATCAAACTTAATGCTTGTCACAATCCAGTGTCTGCTCTGAATCAAAATATCCACTGCTCTGCTAATTTACCAGTATGAACTGTGCTGTAGTGTCATGAAGAGGACAACCCTCAGCCCAATTGGTTTGTCAGAACCAGTACATGTATTTTTACCTTAATCTTTTGTTGACAAAGGTCTTCCAGTATCCATGTCTGTTCTATGCAATGAAGTACCTACTATTGCTTTTCACAGTTTGCCTTGAAGTAGCTAACTTCTAGGTGGTGCACATGGTACTGTGTTTGCACCATTTTCCCCATCCTTGCATAACCAATAAAATTGTCTTCATAATTTGCTCATGGTGCATCATATTTGTTATCCTCCGGATTCTTGTGGCTGGATATTTTTTTAGATCATGTAATTGAAGTTGGCTCTTCAACATTCAACCTTGGTTCATGTTTCAGCAACTGGCCAAATGTCCACCAAAAGTGCTATTGATGTTTCATCCTAGCATTGAAGAATATGTAGCAAGCTGACAGATCAGATCACCACAGGGCGAGTTCAGGTGTGTACCAGCTTGCCAGTTTCTACAAAGCATGCCTTCCCCCTTACACACACCTCATTGGCTCAGTGGTAAGTCTGCAGAGTTATGATGCTAAACATTTGGTTTTAATACCCATTGTTAGCAGAGTACAGACAACTCATTGGGTAGTCTTGTGCATAACTAATAAAACACACTAGTGATGAATTCAAATTCGATGACAAGGAACCCACTTTGAGACTAATAATGGTTGGAGACTGCTTGAATGGCTAATGAAGAAAAACTTTAATATAAGTTTAACATAACAGCAAATGTACAACGTTTCGACAAGGTTTTGTCTGATGATGACGAAACGTTGGACATTTGCTGTTGTGTTAAACTGATAGTTTTTCTTCATTACCCATTCAAGCTGTCTCCAACAATTATTAAAACACACTAGATTTTTCTGCCACCATGGATGATCTAAGTCATGAGTTGATGCTCTTAGTTTAAGGGTGGAGGGAAGAATCTAATGGGGGGGGGGGTGCATAGCTGCACCTCCAGAATAGAGTTCTGTCTCACTCCTTGCTTATCTTTTTCATGTTAGCTCATCTAATAATTTCATCTTCTCAGCTATAACTTTGTGGTCCATGGCAAAAGGCACAATATTTACTGCCTGTAAAGAAAGCAAATGATATATAATTGTCTAAATAGGCATTTTAAGTCACCCACTTTCAATCGCAAATAATCCATAGCTATTTCCTATTCTGGGAACTAAATTTATTTAAATTTTCTGACACTGGTAATGAACAGTAGATCTTTCAACATAACCAGGCATACTTAGGAAAGAGTGAGATGAATTTTGAAGATGGTGGTAGATAAGACAGAAAAACACTTGTCTTGTTGCAACAGTTGGATGAAACGTTGCCTAAATGGACAACACGATGGGATCTGACCAGCAGGACAAGTGGAATGAACAAGCTGATTGCTGGTGTAAAGCAATTTTAAGTCTACATGTGAATGCTACTTATAAAAGTTTGACCTTTGGTCTGCAGTGGGTAGAATATAACTGTTTTGAAATAAATCAAGAATTAATTCTTAGTTCATGACTTAGGGTGAGATTAAAAGAATGACACTTTACAGCAGCAGGAATGATGTGTTGAAGGATATTTGCCAGAAATTTCTGATTTAAACACATTTAAATTAAACGTTTTTATGATGAGCATTTTCAAAAGTCTAATAAATACAAATTACATACAATAATGAACACTTGTGATGAAGCTTAAGTTAATAATACTCATCATCTGTGGAACTTGACATTGCAGACATTTAGGAACTTTGTGTTCACTGATACAAACTGTATAGTTTCTCACTTAAACATTATTTAATGCATTTTATTGTCTCAACTGTTCATTTAAAAGATAATTTTAAATGTTTAAAATATATAAAAAAAATTAGTTATTTCCTCTTGCAAATGAAAAACAAAAATAAAATACCGCACAATCTTTTTAAATGATAATGTTAGTTTGAAACTCCCTCCCAAAGTGTTAAAAAATCAAATCAGTATTCTACATCATATATCTTAATCATTTACGAATTAATGTTAAAAATTCTTCTCTTGTCTTCGGATCTTCCCGGAAATAGCCGAGCATAGTGCTGGTCACGGTTTTGCTGTTAAGTTTCTGAACACCACGCATCACCATACACATGTGGCTAAGTAAAAGAAACAATTATTATTTAAAACCACTCGTCATATAATACAAAGGAATACAGTAATGTTGTAGTGTCTAGGGATAATAAAAAAATCAATGTTTTAATATAAATTTGCAAGATGATCTTAATGTAGTGAGTCCTTAAGAGAAAAGTAACAAACATGAAGTATTTGTCAAAGTAAATTAATCGTAAAGTGTTTCACTCAACACTAACCAGTAAATTACCCTCTGTAATTATTATTGTCCAAGATGATCTTTGATAAACTTCATTTGAATTTTATTAAGGCAAATATTAATTCACATTAATTAAAGGGCAAAATAAATGTAGAAAAACAATGTATTGTCTTTGGGGGCGGAACATGTGACTGAGGAGGCGAACCTGATTCAAATCCATGCATTTTAAGAGTGAAGTTAATCCCTTAGTGTGGATGGTAGGGTACTGTTGACTAGCTACCTTCCATCTGACCAGTAAATAAAAATGGTGGCAGATTACGTTAGTGGGTTTGCCATAATATTTCATTTTGTAGACTTAAAGGGACAATTCAGAATTTTGCACAAAGCTATAGAACTTCTCACTGCTTATAACTGTCCATAATTTTAAACTGATATAGTAGAAAAGAGTCATCTGGTGAATGGTAACCACCATTAATTCTTGGGTTACTTCTGTCTGATTGAATAAAGGGGATTTAACCATCGATCTTGTATGGCCCCAAATTTGTGGTGAGGGGTTGGTAACAAGGCATGCTAATTTCTGATCCATTCTTGGCACTTGATGGTGTAATACTATGATATCAAATTAAAAACTTGTTACTTACCTAGCTTCAATAACGACTCCCACTCCTGTAGGGTTGATCGCCTCCACGATAGCAAGGGCAATCTGTTTTGTCAACCTTTCTTGAACTGGTGGAGAAGTAATGATTAACTTTATATAAATATTGTATGTAAGCATTTACACACCAATACAATCGTAACCACCCTGCAAAAATATTACTTCAAGTTGTGATAAATAACTGAAACTGTCTTTATTTTTCACAATTTAGAACTATCATCTAAGGGTCTTCGTTTCACACAGTTAGTTATCCAATTGGGGGGCACTGGTAATCAACTATGTTATATTCTTTGTTGACATGTTTGCTGCAGTAGTACTAGTGGTTGTAGTGTGGAGTTTTAGTTTATAAATGCCATTTACCGAGTTTTATGTATCAGGTTGTAAAGATGTTGGTGAACAGGTTTTTCCAATATCAAATTAAAAAATCACAGAAATTTTGAGGCAGTCTGACAGGGCATATTGCACCATGTGCCTTTCTAAACTGATACTGTATAACGATACTATACAAATTTGTCTCTTATCTTTTGTAAAAAATACTCTTCTTGAACAGCTAGATTGAAAATAGTTTTTGATAAAATTGGGTCTAGTTTTTTCAGCATTGCATTAATGGATTCATCACTTCGTTCAGTAGTTATTTTTAAACTTTGGTATACACAACAGAATTGCAACCTCGACCCCGAAAGTAGTAGTGATTATTGTGATGTAGCAGCAACACCATATGCTTATCTAATTTAAAAAAGCTTACAAAATGTGGCGTGATATCATCATTCCTTGATTGTTAGTGCACTTACTAACAACGGTGTAGCGTCAGCATCAATAATTCTGTAGGGTGTGGCAACTAAATACAGGTACATTGCATAAATCAAAATTCCACGTTTCTCTGTGTTTCTCTTAATGTACCTTAATTAATACATTCAAACTTAATGTTGTATATGTTAACCTATGTATTAGTTTATACATATCATTGTAAATGGTTGAATTCACCAAAATTAGTTGTCAGTCTGTTGGACCCGGTCTCCATTTTCCGATTCATACCTCTTGTATATAATTAGGCCTTTTTCTTTTTTTATACATAGTTCACAGTATCAAAGCTTTCTCATCTACGACTATTTGTTTTGGTTTTATAGAAGAATAAAAATTAATCCTACCGGTTTTTACCAGTATATATATTTTTCCCTTACATAATTTTGTTCCTTGCTTCTTTAGTTTTCGGTATACTGTACTTCTCTTATTTTGCCATTTTCTTGTAAAGCTTGCTGAAGATGGTCTTAAATGCATTTTGTTTTGGTAGAGACAATATGAAACTGTTAGAGAAGTCTAGCTTTTAAATATAGGTTCTTATAACAAAATTCCATTGTATTTCTCACAGAAAGCGTATGACGACATTTTAAAGGTAAATTAAGGTATTTTAGTCTGAATACACTTGTATATAGGTGACAAATTTCGCTCAAAGGGAATAATGACCACCACATGTCATTCATTTTAAACTAACAATGGTGTTAATCTTTACTTCTGGTCAAAGCAAGTTACCTACATAGATCAGACTTTAAAATGTAAGCTACTAATGACCATTCCTAATTAGATACGAGGTTCATAACTATATTTGTTATATATGTGATCAGTTTTAACATATTAGCAATGGATAAAACTATTTGTCCCATATTATGAATATTATATACTACAAAACCTGTTTTATTCGTGTTTCACTACTATGGAGTTTCCTCGTCCATTGTGAAAATATGGATGGCATTTGAAACTTGCCTAAACACTTACAGTAACTTTGGGTTGTGTCAATCCATACTTGATTACAATTGACATTAAAATATATAGTGTTTTCAAAAGGTTTAGAAATAATTGTACATTAAAGGGAGTTGTATTTATTTAACTATATATTTAAATTTTATAAATCTTCTCACGTTAACATACCTTGTAGACGTCTACTGTAAATTTCGACTAACCTGCTCAAAATAGACAAAAATAAGTATAATCAGCACAGTAAATCAAAAATGGTAATCTTTAAGAAATATAAACTAAGGGCTTAACATAAGTCCTAATTCAATTATTTAGTTTCCATGACAATAGTCGATTGTGCTCAAATTAATTTTTTTATATAATACTTTAATAAATATACTAATATTTCACTTATAATTTAAGCTTGAATACCTATGCCATACTCCAATGTATCTGGGTATGCTTATAATATGCAAATACTATGACGTTATGAATACAAATGCACTTGTTACCTTGCCAACTTGCTTAAACCTAGAACTTTCTTGTCAGGAAGATATCCAATGGAGACCTGAAAATAAAGAAGTATTTCTTATACACATTGCTGAACCGTAACACCGTTTTCTTATGTATAATATATGGGAAAAGTACCGTTTCTTGAGTATTTAGTTAGCTTTTAATTTATGTGGAAGATGTTTCAAATAAAGTTTACATTTTTGTTGCTACAATAAGTTTTTAAAAAACGAAAAATAGAAGTCGGATACCCGCCCACAACCTTTCCCAATATTCTATGAAAGTAACGTTATTCATACGTCAGTTGTAGCTTGATAAACCACGTATGATGGTAGAATATCAGGACTCAACATACAAAAACGAAATTTGGTTTTCCGCCAGAAATACGTGATATTTCCTTCCATGTATGCTTCGACTCTTGCATAAACTGAACTTTCTTGGGCTCTAAAGGTAGCGTTAGCTTCTAATGGATAATTTGATTAAAAGCTTCTAGCTTTGGTAATGGTGAAGCACCTTTGTCACAACAGTAATTAAATGTACATTATTGTTATAGATCTGTCGAAGCAACTGTAAACCAATTCAAAAATACAATGTCATCTTTTGTTTTTAATTATTACAGTGTTTTGACTCGTAATCGGGCAAGACTTACAATAAAAAAAAAAACTCCCAATGGCTTAGCAGTAAGTCAGTGAGCTTATAACGTTAAAAATGTCTAACCTTTCCAATGAACGGCACCAGGTGGTGCTCACACATAGAGAACATCTCAATATCCTTGACTATAACCATCTCATCGTGGTCTTCATGAAATATAGCGTCGTTGACCACATCTGAAAGGAAAAAAAATAAGTATTTAAATAATGGCAAATATTTATTTTTTTATTACTACAATTAAATCAGGTTAATTATTTGAGTGGTTACACGCTCTTTTAATAAAGAACATTCATAATTCTATTTCTCTAAACTTTTACACTAACATTTTAAACTTGTGTAACTGCACTGGTATTACATATTTTTATGTTTGTCTTCGATACTATTGGGTTGTGTGATCAGTTAAAAAAGACCAATCACAAAAGGGAGCCAGTGCGGCTTTAATAGTTAGCATTGCCCACTGTGGACCCATAGTTACCGCCTAGAAAAGAAAAGTGCTTTGGGTCCATGAGTGTTATAAGGGTGACAGTAAAATCTCACTATCCACTTGGAGTAGCTCACGAGTTGGCGGCGAGTGTTGTTGACTAGCTTCCTTCTTTTCAGTCTAACACTTCAAAATTTAATTATGTCTAGTGCATATAGTTGCTCTCGGGTAATTTTGCGCGAAATTCCAAGAAAAACATTCAATCCAACTATCTGTAGCAAATAGTAACTTTGGCCTCTTAAAAATGAGTTTCATATGTTTACGGTACAGAAAACTAATCAAAGTCTTGAATAATATTGGACACTACTACGGTAGGTGAAGGAAATCCTTTCATGGCTATCCAAAATGCTATGTGAGCACAGGGAAGGTGGTAGTTGGGGTTGTGAAACAGTGCTGGCGAAATATTCATAATATGGAAATTACCACAAGGACTGGCCTAGTTTGTGAAAAGAGGAGAGTGCCGTCTATGTATGGGTCGTAAAAATCCCGCTTTAAAATTATAGTTTTTACTTAGTCTGTGGTATTGTGATCCATATTTGAGATGATAATAGAAAAATCGCAAAATGTGGATTCCGGAAATGTTAGGCAGAGAATAAATCGGACAGCAAAAGGAAAAAAAAGTATATAATATTTTATTCACATTGACCAATGTTTAAGTATCTCATTTACTGCCCGGTTTCTAATTTCCTTTTAATTTAACTAGTTGGTGTTGAGAGGACAAAGTTGTTCCAAATCCTATCTGAAAAGAACAAAGGAATTCTGGTTTACCGCCAAAATTCAGATAAAAACGTTAGAATATAGTATACTAAAATTCAATGCTGCTTAAGTCACTAGCTATTTTATATGACATTTACAGGGGAGGAAAACCCTTAACTCTTATCAATTTTTATAATAATATGCACCACCCTTTTTTCGCGGTCGGTATATGGAAGCTTTATCCGAGTAAAATAATTAGTAGATGTTCATTACTTTTGATATTCGATTAACAAGAATGTCATTGCACGAAAATTGAGAAGAGTCTAAAAAAATGTGCATCTTGAACTAGTTATGGAAAGGTGAATATCATGACTATTACAGTAATAAGAAGTGGGAACCTTTAGCATGATCTCTTTATCATATTAATTTACAATAATTTTTTTTCTTTTTGTATAACTTTTAGGATAATTTCGTTGTTTTACACAAATACGGAGAATAAAAATAATTTTAACTCCATTTGTTTTTAGCGCAAAGCTATCTAAACTAATAATCACAAGGAATAGGACTTCGAATTTTAGCGTTGTAAGTCTATAAACCTATCGCTGAACCTCTGGGAGCCAAAACTTAATGGTACAATATTATTTAATGCTCTGTATTATATAGTTTTAATCATTGTATCAAATATTGGAGGTCTTGATAAGATAGTTTTCTTCAAATATATATGACACTCTATATACAGCTTGTGTTTCCAGTTTAAATTATTTTTTAACACAAGGAAAGAAAAACAATACTGCTTGGAACACATTATTGAACAGTCATACCGACTATGGAACAGAGAAAAATATCAGCATGTGTGCAAAACCTAAAGAAAGCATTCCGAAGTTAATGCCCGTGTTTCCTTATATAAATCTCGTGTTTGCATAAACGACGATTATCAAAGAAATATTCTACCACTAGCAAGTGAATGTGCTTGAGCTTGATTTGAGACTTGAATATGTGATATTACTTATTCAAGAATAAATAGTTAACACCTGAAGAAGATTTAACAAGTTTTGTTAGTATAATCTAGACTCGTGTGAAAAGGAAGAAACCCACAGACAGCAGTTATAGAAATACCAAATAAAATTCCTTAAGATGAAAATGATACACAGATGTGGGAAACTTCGTAGTTAAGCTCTTGATCGGACTAGAGAACCTCAGAAATTTGAATATACGGAGGTAGAGAAATACAGACCTGAAATCGTTATTTTTTCTGATAGTTGACCAATTACGTTCGGGAAAACAGTTAGTGACAGCCCTATCATCCAATGTGACTTTTGGATCGGTAACTTCATAAGGCGAGAATGGTAATCACCAAGATACATAAAGAAGTTAGAAGACAGAAACCGATGAAACAAATCTCAACACAAGTTTTGCAAAACTTAAAATATGGGTTTAAAACCTTACTCCACAACCATAGAAAGAGCATTTCATTTTAAAATATAACTAAAATTACACAAAGTGTGTGTGTGTGTGT
>NW_013669950.1:52034-56117 GCF_000517525.1 Limulus polyphemus
AAGGCAGTGTCTATTTACTTGTGATTACGCTGTGTATTATTTACCAGTTCCAAATCAATGTGAAATCAAAAGGCACATTGCTGATGAAACGCATTTGAAGTGTGATTTTGAAACTCAACAAACTTCCCAAAATATCTTTCTGTACAGATAGTATCAGATCATGAAATGTAGTTTAGAATGGTCGTTTTCGTGTAAAGATTATAGTGAGATGTTATCGTGATTTCGGGTGGATTGATTTTCAACAGCTGAGTTACAAAAAATCTTCAGACCCCGAAAAGCTTTGCGAAGAACGAATCAAACTTAAAACGCCCCCCTCCCCCCCCCCCGGTGGTATAGCAGCATGTCTGTGGATTACTCAGCATGGCCAGGTGGTTAGGGCGTTTGACTCGCAATCTGAGGGTCGCGAGTTAGAATCTACGCACCACCAAACGTGCTCGCCCTTTCAGCCGTGGGGACGTTATAATGTGAAAATCAATCCCACTATTCGTTTGTAAAAGAGTAACCCAAGAGTTGGTGGTGGGTGGTGATGACTAGCTACCGTCCGTCTAGTCTTTTACAGCTAAATTAGGGTCGGTTAGCGCAGATAGCCCTCGTGTAGCTTTGGGCAAAATTCAAACCAAACCAATGTTTTGATACCCGTGGTGGGCAGAGCACATATAGCCTATTGTGTAACTGGGGGGTGGTGCTGATTAAAAGTAACAGTAAAAGTTATAATGATTAGTAAACTTTTTACTATTATTGTATGCTATGTGGAAAAATTTAATAAATGTTGTTATATTTTGTTCAATGTTAGTCCTGGAATCTGTTTCTTTATCCTAACTGTAAATTACCTCGAGTTAGCGACTTGTGAGCTCCATTCGCCACTGTGAATCCTCAACTAAATAAATTTGGTGTAAATGGCAGTATAATTGAAACTACAACAATTTGCCCTAAGGGCGCTGCTCGTTACAGATTCTCACCTGCTGCAAGATGCCGCACTTTGCCAAAATCGTTGGAGTACGACTTGTTGTAGGCAGACATATGATCCTGGTGTCTTAAGTTAATCCATATCTTTATATTTTACAGTATGATTAAGTACAAGGGATATTCCCGTCTAGAATGTTCTAAATCCTTGATCTGAACACATTTTTATTATCTCTGTGTGTGCTTATGTTGTATCGGAAAAGGCCCTAACACACTTTTTGCAAAAGCGATCAATATTTGGTTACATTTCGCTATCTACGTAACGCTAAAAAGTATCAAAATGTAGTTCTGATACATACCGTTCCACCGTGATTTTATAGTGCCCGTCATGTGACTTGCTGATTTGCATGTTAAAAACGCATGTTTGTTGTTAAACACTGAGCTACACAATTGTCTATCTCTACACTGCTCACTGTAGGTATCCAAACCCGATTTTTAGCGTTATAAGGTCTCAGGTTTACTTCTCAGCCAGTGGAGGGGGGAAGGTAATATAATGTATTCAACCAGCTGCAAAACTATGAGATAAGCTACATTGTATACAAAACTAAAATGAAATCATGAGATGCATCACACGAACAGGAAACTGTTATAAGACATGGACATTACATCTGAGACCAAAAAAAAAAAGTAGTTGTCGATAACGAACCAAGAGACGGAATCTTCAGAACGAAAGGTGGGAAACTGTCTCCAGTGATGAAGCAAGAAGATTTGTTTCAAACATCAGAATCCCTGTCCCCGAACATGCTCGCCCTTCGTTGGTAAAAGAGTGGCCTCTAGCGTTGGCGATGGGTAATGTTCACTAGCTGCTTTCCTTCTAGTCCATCATTGCTAATTTAGGGAAACTTAAAACAAACAAACAAACCAAAAAGGCTTAATGATCTTAGAATTTTATTCTTTCAAAACATGCTCCTTTTGAAGAATGAAATACACCCACCTTAGCTGGTTTCCATAAAATAAAAACAACTTAAACTGGAGGTTATAAGTCTTTTGTGTAAAATAAAAAAAAAAAAACGCGAACTGAGAAGCGAACAAATCAACTAGTCATCACCCCCACCGAATAGTGGAATTGACCATCAATTATAACGCCCCCACCCCGGCTGAAAGGGGGAGCATGTTTGGTGTGACAGAGATTCGAACCCGCGACCCTCACACTGCGAGTTAATCGCCTTAACCACCTGGCCAAGCCTTTTTGGAGCTCTATGATATCAGTCTACAAATAATAAAATAGTTTACGAGGAATTATGCTTTCCTTCTTTAAGTTGAGGGGAGGAGGGCCGGCATGGACTATTGGTTAGGGCGTTCGACTCTGCGAGTCGTGGGTTTGAATCCCGTCACCGAACATGCTCGCCCTTTCAGAAGTAGGGGCGTTATAATGCTATGATCACATCACCTTTTCGTTGGTAAAGAGTAGCTGAAGAGTTGGTGGTGGGTGGTGATTGACTACCTACCTTCCCCCTAGACTGTGAAGAGTTGGTAGTAGGTGGTGACTGACTAGCTGCCTTCCCCCTAGTCTGTCACTTCTAAATTAGGGATGGCTAGCGCATATACCCCTCTAGATTTGGCGCGAAATTCAACCATCAAACAAATCTTCTTTACGGTTTATCTATTGTACTTAGAATGAATTAGTATGGTTTAATTATACATATGAATATATAATTAAAATCTATATTCATTATACAATTGTTCAGATTTTCTGTTAATTTATGTTACATATAATTCTGATAACAGTTTAAAAATTCATCATTATTTGTGCAATGCAAGTTTTTATAATAACACATTTTGTAAATTGTAAAATTTAATAACAGTTCTACGGTACTTTAATGCAGCGTATTGATAGATCCATATTTTTTCAAACTCGAATCTCTGTATATCAATAACAACATTTTCTGATTTTTAATACCTGTTCCTGTCCTGTCTCATTTTTCATACTTATTGATTTAATATCTTTCTAATGGTGCTTCAGTCGAAGGAAGATGACGTCAGACACAGCAGCAGATCGTAATAATCCGAGTCCTTATTTCGTACTCGGCAGTTTGAACTACAGGTGTAACACGATAGTGCCAAATTGCATTTTCTGCTCGACTAAGCACTATGTCCTCTCATTATACAAGCGAGACAGGAAATATAGTAACGTGGATATTACTAAACCGGCTATGTGTGTAAAGTATACACAGTGAGTAGACGAACAAAAGGACGAAAGTCGAGGATTGTGAAAGATGGGAGGATAAATGAAAAACATTCGTTAGAACAAGATAAATGTCAAAAAAAAGAAAATAACGTAATAGGAAAGAATATTTAAAAACTAGGTATAGTAAACGAGTAAAAAATAACTGAGTACAAAATAACAGGAATTGAGACACTGCTAGAAATTCAATGTTTGTTTGTTGATAAACACAAAGATATACACCATGAGTATCGAAAGTAAAGTTTGAACATAACTTGTTTTATTGCATTAAACAGAACTGGTTTGTAGCTCTGATAATAACCAGTGACTTTGTGTTAAATACAGGGCGGTCCAAAAGTATATTTCCTATTTTAAATTTTAATAATTAGATAACTTGGGAAATAAAACATTGGACTTTTCAACACCTTGTAGCGTAACTCATTTTATTGTCGTGTTTTTTACTTTTTTATAACTCCAGTGAAAACCGTGCAAGAAAAGGCCCAATTCATCGTCAGTGACTGTAGTGCAGCGTAATTACAGACGTCAGGTCAGGAAAGAAATATGGTAGTATATTAAGGATATCGTGTATCGCACATCTATAGAAAACATCACGGAGCTAAAGACCAGAATAACGGACGCCATCGTCACTGTAACTGTGGGCATGTTGCAGCGAATGTGGATTGAAATCGAATATTGGTTAGATGTGTCGAGAGCCACTGATGGTACACACGTAGACGTCTACTGACATGTCAATAAAAACTGTTTGAATTGGTCTACAATATTGTTGCGTCAGCGAGATCATGTGACTATTCTCACGCCCTCTGCTTTCTAGAACTATCCTGTACCTTGGCGAATGCTCTAGCATTTACTAGATATAGGGTAGTTTGGTATATAAAAGATGGTGACAACGTGACAGAATGTATTGTGTGTGTAGGTAATGAGTTCAATGAACTGCA
>NW_013669950.1:56183-57439 GCF_000517525.1 Limulus polyphemus
CACAAAGTTGTGCTATACGAGCTTAAAAACCCTAAAATCGTGCATATTTGTGTTAGCGTTTTTAAAATTTATTAACTGTAACATCAAGGTACTCAGAAAACTTACGTCGATTAAATAATTCTCTCAAATAAACAGGTTTTTATTTTCACTGGAATAAACAGAATACTTTATCACTTTATTGCTTGTTTACGTAAAGAAGTAATACATCTGCATTCAAGGTTGTATAATTTCGTCATATCTAGAAGGGGAAAAAAGAAGTCCAAATAAGTGCATTCACATTATTAATAATATCTAACGTGAGCGGCCTCTATGTAGTTTTAGTTTCTTATACGAACCGACAGAGAAAACAAAAAATGGGGCATGCATAAAAAAGAAACTAATCAGAAATGGATAAAAAAATCAAAGAACCGATTATGCATTGAAACATCCGCGGTTTAATAGTTTTTTTATTATTTGTTACGGTTTTCTAACCTGTTTCTATAGGTTCAAGTTTAATTGGCGAGAGATACCTTGATTACGAACTGTAATAAAAAGTAAAAATCAAGCATCTGACGACTAAAAACTTGATCTAGCTAGAAACTACATTTTTTTTAATATAGATTATTTTATTAACTTTTACCTTGCCCTACTAGTATTTTTTCTTGATATTGCTGTTTGAATGACAATTACTAGATACTCCTGCTTGCAAAGACGCACAGTGTAGCATTGGAACAATCTTGAATAGAGTTGTTTAATAGAAAAATATCGGATAGTGCTTATTTCGTCGGAAAACTCCAAACTGAGACATTATAGTGTTAACGAAAAATATTATGTCCCGTGAAAAGCTAAAAAAAATCGAACTTTCGCTAACCCAGAGTAAAAACAACACAAAAGTTGGAGTTTATTTTATAAGAAGACGTCATGGCCTTATAGATGTTGGGATTTTGTTTGAGAAATCTTATTTTTAAAGCTCTTCTTTGTTTACAATATAACCGAAGATAAATAAAACAGTAAAATCGAAGCTAGCCAAAATTTTGATAGCAGATTATGAAATAATGATAAATGGATAAAAATATTTTGAAAGTCTTACATCAAGGGCATTTTTGTATTGAAATATGAAGAAAAACCTTTTTTTAAAAAAATTTGAAAAAAAAACATGGGCTATAACTGAAATATGAAATATGATTTTTTGGGGTAAAACGGAAAAATGTTCTTTTTTGACGCAAAATTATACATTGTTTAACAAAACAACTCTATTCAATTATTTACCAGCTGCC
>NW_013669950.1:58387-69242 GCF_000517525.1 Limulus polyphemus
AACACTTAAATACACCATTTCGATATGAACAATTTTGTTTCGACGAGTTATAAACTATAATAACCGTGTCTCAATTAATTCTTATTCATAATTATGTCGTATTAATTTCTTGCACTTTATATTTTAGAGTTGGCGGTGGGTGGTGATGACTAGCTGCCTTCCCTCTAGTCTTACACTGCTAAATTAGAGACGGCTAGCGCAGATAGCCCTTGTGTAGCTTTGCGCGAAATTCAAAACAACAAACAAACAATTTTTTACTACAATAATATAATTTTTTTAAATACAAATCTCCGAAATTGTTTTTCCCGTGTTTACGTGCACTTGCTGTGAAATAGTGTGTGTTGTAGTTTTAAGACTTAAAATATTTAATGAGATATTTAACTTCTGACAACCTCAAGGAAATAGATTGTTAAATAACGACGCTGACTACAGAGATTTGAACAAAAATCTACTCTTTTTGTTTGGAATTGTGACCCAAAGACTCGGCATCTGCTTTCGGCACATTATCGTGTCGTTAGTATTTCAAAGAGTGTATTATTGGCGGCGGAATATTTTTTTTTTTTTCTGGGGAGGGAGGAGGTACCACCGACGTTTGGGGTATGTCTTATTTACTATGTTAACTGTGGCCATTGAATTCAAAACTGAAAAAAGTGATTTCCATGATAGTTATACACCAGTCTTTATTCCCCATTTAAAGTTCAAAATTGGTGGGGGCACGTACTTCTAGTGCTGAAACTAGTATTGGAGTCTTTGCGTCACAGTTACAGAAAAGTCTGGATTTTAATTTAAGCTAAATATATACAGCATTGTTTACTCATTTACATTATGGACATTTTATACCAATGTCCACATAAAACACTGGTCTTAGGGACTATCTGATAATCTGATTGGTTGACTCAGATATTCACACAAGGGCTATCAGCATTAGTCTTTATTCATATTGAACTGACAGACCAGAGGAAGGGCATCTAGTGAATAACACCAACCGCAAACTCTTGGGCTACTCTGACAGAATAATGGGATTTTACCGTCACTATTATAACGCACCTTTTATAATAGAGGAACCATAAGCTCTTGCATTCACAGTTCGGCATGTTAACCACTGGGTCACACGACCAGCCCAATAAACAGAATCACTGTACCGCTTATCTTTTAAGATGAAGAAAAGAAAAGAAAGTGACAACATAGATATGTAATGCATCTATTACTTTGATAAACAATGTAGCTTTTCTCATTTATATTCCACTTAGGTATGCATCCACTACATGAGTAGTCGATCGACGTCCTTTCCTTACGTAACTGACAAAACAACTTTGTTTTCATTAACTGAAATATATGTTTTTTTTGTTGTTTTTTTTGCTGCGGAATAGAATGGCAAGTACAACTTTTTAGTTCATAGCTCCAACTCTTGACCGACTTGAGATCTAATTACAGCCGCGGCTAGTGAGGATTCCCTCTTGTTTTTAATTCGGTTAGTTTTGAAACTCCCGCTAAATTAAGCTATTCCGTCAGGCTTAGATTGGGAATCCTGGAAAATTACAGTCCAGAGAAAAATCATAACAAAGAAAAAGGCTTAAAGCATTTGAATTTTATGGTTGTTGAATAAAAGATACACTTATATATTGTTGAAGGACTAAAAGTGAACAAGACGATTATATCTATGGAAGTACAGTTGTCACACATATACACCACATGTGGTATGAACTAAATTAACTTTTCATGTAACATAACGGTTTAATATATCTAAGTATTACAAAACTTTTAAGAAATGCTTGGAAATACGTCAAGCTATCAGTTTGTTTGTTGTTAACATAAAGCTACACAATGAGCTATCTGTGCATCTTGCTGTGTTGTAACCTACAGATGTATAATTCTTCTCGTGGTTCATGGCATGTGCACGTTTTACTGACGTCACAACAATACAAATTGCAACGTTAAGCGTCCCTTATGTGACGTAATTTTAGTGTCTACATGACTGACTGACAGACTGCTACAAAATACTAATTATAACATAAATGTCTCGCTTCTTTGTTTACTTTACAACTGCACAAGTGATACATGTACATATGATAAACAGGCACACACACGCACAAGATTCTTTAATAAATAAACCTATTTTGTTGAAATACGAATAAAATATCTTAAACTCTCTGATAGTTTTTCCTTCCTGTGGCTTAGCGGGGAAATATAATGCTAAATATCGGATTTCGATAACCGCGGTGAAAGTATGAACTTCAAAAGCAAGAAATAAAAATATTTGATACTCTTAATTTTGGTGTTATTTACTCTTGAAACAGAACATTTTCGGGGTTTCTACGAAGGTACATCTATTTGGTAAAGTTTTTAGAACACTTACTGTGTATATATAAAACAAGCAGATGTAATAATTATTTTCATTCTTAGCGTAAGATGTATTTTATCCGACTAACCTCCTATTTTCTGGCCATAACCATGAGTAAAGAACATTAAGGCTTTAGCTGCTCTTTCGGGAGTTTTCGCCAGACCTTGCCGTTCGGGGTCTTCTCCGATCCCAGTCAGTATACTACGATAAGCTCTGGAGAGTTCAACAACTTGGCAGTTTACGTCTGTTCGTTCTTTCCTGATTTCTTCATCAGAAGGAACTCTGAGGAAACGCTTAGCGATAATGGTTGAGTCTTTATGACACCCGAGTTCATCCTTTAAAAGGAGCTCTTCTGACAGCTTCCCGTTAGCTAGTCCGTCGCACATATTATTAAGTTCAACCTGTAGGCTATATGCTGTCGTCTGGCTGATGTAAGGAGTTTTCGTCCTTTTTCCAACACGCATTACTTTAAGTATAAGTCGCAGACCCAGAGATGGCGCTGGTGTTATTTCTTGGAGTTGTGAAACCACAGATATCGTAAATTCAACAGATTGTGTGTAAACTGGTCAGAGATTTTTATTCAGTGTTTCTCAAATTACGTAACGTATGTTTTAGTTTATATTTTTAAATCGAGTATTTAATATAAACAGTGTGGCAAAGCTTATTTAAGCTGCTAATTTAAAATAAGTTGATACATAAATATTTCTGATAAATTATGACAAAGAAAATACATTCCATGTGAACAATGACGCTTCGCAGCTACAGACAGACATTAAGATGAAAATAGATTGTAATTATTTTTCTTTGAATTTATAAATGCTATAAAAATGGGATAGAGTTAGCTGTTGAAAATGCACTGGTCAAAGTTGCTACTTTAGCTTACTTCTCCAAACCTCTTATCTAGGACCAATTAGGGGCAGGAGGGCCATTTGGCCTGGGCATGAAGCTCAAAAGGGTCCTCAAATTTAGATACTTGTTTCTGTTTTTTTTGCATTTTTTAAGTTCCGCGACTTCTTTTTATATGCCTTCCGATCAGACCAAAGTGTGACACACACTCTCAGCTTAGAGCTGCAAATTATATATATACAAATTAAATATTCAAATTATGTTTCACTTTTCTTTTGGGCTAATGATTGTCTTCTTTTGTTTCATCTGTCATCATTTTTTTTATTATAGCCATTGGCCTCAAAAGATCGAAGTGGCCCGGGCCTCTCTTAACCTCTCAGAGGGCCTGCTCTTATCCTTCTAAGTTTCGTGGACTGTATATCCGAGGGTCCATTGTTCACGTCCCGTTTATGCAGAATTGGGCTTCGCACTGTGGAGCTGTGAATACGTTATAAGAATGACAGCAAAATCCCATTATTCACTTTAATAATAGTAACCCAAGAGTTGGCGATGGGTTCTATTGGCTAGTTGTCTTCTCTCTAGTCTGTCACTTCAAAATTAGAGACGGCTAAAGCCCTCATTTAGCTTTGCGCGAAATTCGTGAAATAAACAAATGCTCGGTAAGAACACTTACTTTTCTTGGATGTGATTTACAATCCTTAAAGTTTTCTTGGAATGTTACAGTAATCAGAGACTCAGCTAGAGCACTTGATGAGGTTACATATACAGTTAAGCTCGGGGGGGGGGGGCAGACAGACAGAGTAATTTCTTAGTAAGAATAATATTAATCAACAGTTCCTTGTCGCTAATTCTTTGAAAATATTAGAATCATTACTATAATTTCAATGTTGAAAGGAAGTATAGTTATGTTTGCTTATAAAATCAAAGGAACGGACTTTCTTGCTTAACAACAGCCCCTCTAGAAACCGGGTTTCGATACCCATGGTGGGCAGAGCACAGATAGCTCATTGTGTAGTTTTGTACTTAACAACAGCCCCTCTAGAAACCGGGCTTCGATACCCATGGTGGGCAGAGCACAGATAGCCCTTTGTGTAGCTTAATAAGAAACAAATCACAAATTAAAATATTATACACTTACTTAACATCTTTCTAGATCTACTAAGTATCTTGATCTATTATTTACGAATTTAATCCGCCATATTTAATTCGACATCAACGAGTATAACCAAGTTATCCCCGGTCGGACAGCGTAAGTCTACGGATATACGCCGTTTTAATGCGGGGTTCGATTCCCCTCGGTGGACACAGCAGATAGCCTGATGTGGATTTGCTATAAAAAGCAAATAAAAAATCCGACCAAGTTCAAGAGTCTTCTGTGGGTCAGCAGTATATCTTTGTATGGAATAGAATAATGCCTATCTCATCTCCAACTGCTTGAGATATGTTTGATTGGTGTATCTTTGTGCGGAATAGAATAATGCCTATTTCATTCTCCGTCTACTTGAGATATGTTTGATTGGTATATCTTTGTATGGAAATAGAATAATGCTCATTTCATTCTTCGTCTGCTTGAGATATGTTTGATTGGTATATCTTTGTATGGAATATAATAATGTCTATTTCATTCTCCGTCTGCTTGAGATATGTTTGATTGGTATATCTTTGTATGGAATATAATAATGCCTATTTCATTCTCCAGCTACTTGAGATATGTTTGATTGGTATATCTGTGTATAAAATATAATAATACCCATCTCATTCTTCGTCTGCTTGAGATATGTTTGATTGGTATATCTTTGTATGGAATAGAATAATGCCCATCTCATTCTCCGTCTGCTTGAGACATGTTTGATTGGTATATCTTTGTATGGAATAGAATAATGCCCATCTCATTCTCCGTCTGCTTGAGACATGTTTGATTGGTATATCTTTGTATGGAATAGAATAATGCTTATTTCATTCTCAGTCTGCTTGAGATATGTTTGATTGGTATATCTTTGTATGGAATATAATAATGCCTATTTCATTCTCAGTCTGCTTGAGATATGTTTGATTGGTATATCTTTGTATGGAATATAATAATGCCTATTTCATTCTCAAACTGCTTGAGATATGTTTGATTGGTATATCTTTGTATGGAATATAATAATACCAATCTCATTCTCCAGCTGCTTGAGATATGTTTGATTGGTATATCTTTGTATGGAATATAATAATACCCATCTCATTCTCTGTCTACTTGAGATATACAACGGTTAGAAGGTATAATTAGAAGCTTTTTTAAAAACAATTTCATTGACGAAACTACTTCATTAATTTGTGGTTCTAACAACTTAATTAATAAAATCTCTTTCATGTACAGACTTCTTTCATCATTACATCTTATGTCACAATCATGAAATAAAAAACATTCCTTATTTCTACATTACATTCTCGCACGAAGTGTTTTTTTTTACTCGACTCCGTAGAATTGTATGTTCTCGTGCTCCAGTTAAAAGACATCTGGTGGTAGATCCTATGCATCACAATTGGAACAAATAAATACATAAATATACATGATGCATTTTTTTGTGCAGAACTCTTATCTTTAAATTAAAAAAAATCAATCTCCATTCAGGCCTAGTTTAGAAGAACGTTACGTAACCATTTTCCTGATAAACAAATATTTCACAGGAAATGGCAATACCACTGACGTCGATAATTTTAGCGTATTTATGATCTGTTGTTTTGAAACCAGACCTCCTTTTAAGTACGCGTGTGTGATCTTGCTTTTTTTTTTACATAATGTTATATTATCCACTTCTTAATGAAAATATCCGTGAGCGTTCGTATTTTATAAGCACAGTGGATTAATATTTTCACAAGATTACCTATATAATTATTCGAAATAACGCTAAATAAATTAAAATACCGTCCAAGTTTTTAAGAAGGACTCCAAAATCCAATATTCCCTTGTTGTTACGTGAAAACAAGATGATTTTCTTAACGTTCTACGGTGAATTTTCCATTATCATGTCCACTGTTGAGACACTAAACAAAAACTGACTCATTAAAAATTACAAATTTTCATTCTCGTATCTCCTCCAATCATTGCTTCTCATAGCGCAAGACTAGGTTAGCCAGGGAATGAGCCAATCTGGGGTCCGTAACAAATCCATCAATATTACCATTATCGATCAGTAGCCACCATGTGTAGTTTATTAAATAAATCCGAGTTGGTTACTACTGTAATGTTGTTAGAAACTACTAGTGTGTGTGTTAGAAGTCTACGGAAGTTCATGTAGGGGGATTGTCTCAGTGAATATCTGGCATGAATCCGCAAGGCTCTTGTGATCCGCCAGACTACAACTGCACATCAGAGATCAATGGCTCCATTGGAGGATTTACTGCAATGTCCACTGACTCCAATATGTAAGAAGTTCCAACTTTTGCAGTAAATTTTATACATAGATATATGTCATTTGCGTAGTGTATATATGCACAGTTTCTTAACTGTAAAGCTAATAATACGTTGGTACCTACTTATAATAGTTATACATAACTTTCACAATTGTTTTCGCTAAGTTGCGATGAAACCGTCAAATAATATAACAAAATAATACAACTGTTAATGAGTTTATTTTAGCTGGCGCCTATTGACAAAAAACTAATATCGTGTATGCTGTTATTTGTATACGATGTTTTAAAATCATTAGGATATGGTATTGACATACGCATGTGAAAATGAATATCAGGTAATCCTGAGGATGATTTTAATAAATCATTCAAAAATTAAGGTAATGTTTTTATTTGTCGTCCATTGGATATCTAAACAATGTGTTCGCTTTCAGACTGTACACTGTTGAAAATTGTCTTATGTCTTTGTGAAGTGCGTGAATATCTAAACAATGTGTTAGCTTTCAGAGTGTACACTGTTGAAAATTGTCTTATGTCTTAGTGAAGTGTGTGAATATCTAAACAATGTGTTAGCTTTCAGACTGTACACTGTTGAAAATTGTCTTGGTTAAGTGCGTATATATCTAAACAATGTGTTAGCTTTCAGACTATACACTGTTCAAAAGTGTCTTATGTCTTAGTGAAGTGCGTGAATATCTAAACAATGTGTTAGCTTTCAGACTGTACACTGTTGAAAATTGTCTTGGTTAAGTGCGTATATATCTAAACAATGTGTTAGCTTTCAGACTGCACACTGTTGAAAATTGTCTTATGTCTTAGTGAAGTGCGTGGATATCTAAACAATGTGTTAGCTTTCAGACTGCACACTGTTGAAGATTGTCTTATGTCTTAGTGAAGTGCGTATATATTTAAACAATGTGTTCGCTTTCAGACTGCACACTGTTGAAAATTGTCTTAGTGAAGTGCGTATATATCTAAACAATGCGTTTGCTTTCAGACTGCACACTGTTGAAAATTGTCTTATGTCTTAATGAAGTGCGTATATATCTAAACAATGTGTTAGCTTTCAGACTGTACACTGTTGAAAATTGTCTTGGTTAAGTGCGTATATATCTAAACAATGTGTTCGCTTTCAGACTGCACACTGTTGAAAATTGTCTTAGTGAAGTGCGTATATATCTAAACAATGCGTTTGCTTTCAGACTGCACACTGTTGAAAATTGTCTTAGTGAAGTGCGTATATATCTAAACAATGTGTTAGCTTTCAGACTGCACACTGTTGAAAATCTTTGCTTACAAAATATAATAAACATTTGAAAGCAATTAAGCTCATAAAAATGGTTATCGAGTCTTAGTTTTTAGCCCTATCAGAAACGATGTTAAATTATCCCAGTTTCTTTGTACCACATTGTGAGTTTGATATGTACGGTTTGTTATTGCACACAACTCTTTTAACTTCTACCTAGAGAATCACCTTATAAAGACAGATCACACGGTACATTGTTCCAGTCTCTCTCTGCTACGTCTTCTTAACCTAACCCGTCATTGGGCAGCTGCAGGAATCGAGATTTGAAGACCTGTCCAGCCCCGAAGAAGAAAAAGCAATATTCTTCTTTTAAGTAGGTTCACAAACCACTTAGAGTGTGTTAGTGTAAGTTAAACTGTTTCAGGGCTGTTAAAATATCACACTGTATTGATAAACAACAATAGTTTTTCACCCTGGTAACCCAAGTCACGTGTTATTAACTAATGTGGTGACGTCTGTTAGGCATGATAAAAAAAAAAGATATTCATTTATTCCACTGATTTACCTGTTGCCTGAATTTAAGATCTTGGAAGTTTTACAGTAAATAACCAGAGGACTAAAAGTGTGTTTATTGTGAAACACAAAACTACACAATGGGCTATCCGTGCTCTACCCACCGCAGGTATCGAAACCCAGCTTTTTGTGTTAGGACTAAGAGTGTTTGTTGTGAAACATAAAACTACACAATGGACTATCAGTGCTCTACCCACAGCAGGTTTCAAAACCCAGATTTTAGTGTTAGGACTAAAAGTGTTTGTTGTGAAACACAGAACTACACAATGGACTATCCGTGCTCTACTCACTGCAGGTATCGAAACCCAGCTTTTAGTGTTCTAAGGTCTCAGATTTTCGGCCGCTGAGTCACCGAGAGGGAGGGGGAGCAAGAGGGTTAAGAGGAATAAATGAATGAATATTTAGATGTAATAGACGGTTATGCAGATAAAGATTTCTTTGTTTGGATAGTTTTGTATAAAAGTTTCCCATAGCCAAGACACTATTCAAATATATGCTCTGGTTCGTTTTTACACAGTTTGTCTGGATAACAAACATCGGTTATGTGCAGACATTCTTCTCATTACTGCATTTAAGTTGCTTGTATTAAGTTCATGAAGTAAAGTTTATCTCAGGTCAGCTTGCCGAAGTTTTCCAGGCAACGAAAACTACCCTTCTTCAAAATGTATATTATCAATGAACTGGAATTGTTTCGAACTATATAATGTTTCTCAGATTTGTCCCTAAAGAAGATAGGTCCACTTTTCCACAGCGCACGCGTTACAGGTTTCTATCGTTTCTCAGGTTTTTTTTTTCCATGCAATTTTTTTTTTCGAGCCTCATTCCATCTTGGGTTACATGAATGTTGAACACCTAACCTAATTATGCTCTGTCTGATTTAACTCTTTTTTTTCCCCTCTGAATAAAGAGGTCATGTATATGAAAAAATGAGAACCTAAAGATTTCAAATATCTTAAAGGTTTTTAGCACAGAATCAGCTTGTGCTACAAGTAATAAATATATTCTGTAATTATCTAATATATTGTTTTGGAATCGTATAAATATGAATTATTTCTCAATCGTTTTTCAAGACGTCCAGGTGATTAGGACCCTCAACTCTCAATCTGAAGATCTCATGTTCGGATTCAGTCACCGAACATGTCTGCCCTTTTAGCCGTGAGGGTGATATACTGTCACGGTTAATCCCATTATTCATTGGTAAAAGGGCAGTCCTAGATTTGGCTAGCTGCCTTCCCTCTAGCCTATCACTGCTTAACTTGAAAATGGCTAGCGCAGGTATCCCTCGTGTAGCTTTGTGCGAAATTCAACAAACAAATAAACAAACGTTTTTAAAGTCACAAGTTTGTCTTGTTACAAAAAAAAGAATAAAAATTTCTAACTATTTAAGTATTTATTATTTTTGTTACGTTTCCTATAGATAGAGCCCCCACCCCACCCCGCCGCCTCCTACCCAGTGGCACAGCGGTATGTCTGTGGACATACATCGCTAGAAACCGAGTTTCAATACCTGTGGTGGGCAGAGCACATATAGCCCATTGTGTAGCTTTTTGCTTAAATTCAAACAAACGAATAAACAAATCCTTAAATAGACAATGTAAGATATATAAATATTTTTGTAAAGTTTGATTAGAAAAATTATGAATGTTTTGAAGAACAGTTAGTATTAGAAGCAGAAAAACACTGTTTCGTCAGTAATCAAAAATAAACCCTGACTTATACTCCATAAAAATGAAGTGAATTAGTTGAATTTGTAGTAGTCTATGACAATCACATCTTATGGCCATTATCTAGTATTCATTGTGTATTGTCTATGTTAAGATACCAACACTAAAGAAATGATAATACCACTTAAATGTCTGTTTGTTTTTGAATTTCGCGCAAAGTTACACGAGGGCTATCTGCGCTAGCCGTCCATAATTTAGCATTGTAACACTAGAGGGAAGGTAGTTAGTCATCACCACCCACCGCCAACTCTTGGGCTACTCTTTTACCAAAGAATAGTGGGATTGACCGTTACATTATAACGCCCCCACGGCTGAAAGGGCAAGCATGTTTGGTGTGACGGGATTCGAACCCGTTTTCATCACAAAAGTTAATTTAGAAGTATGTAATACTTATCCAAACATTAGGGACAGTCACGAACCTAAAACAAAAAAGATGTGTTTGACCAGAATCTGACAAAACTCCAGTACAAATAGCTTAGACTTAACGAATATATATACATATATATTTGATACATTACAATAGGCAATGTATTTTACAAATAAGAGAGTCAAAGCTTATTTTTCTAAATATCAGGTTTTCAAATTGGCACAAAATATTAGAAGTAATTAAAAATTACATTTTCAACTACACAAACCACTGACTTAGTCAAACATTTAAATTTCATAGCTATGAGCCCCCCCCCCCCAGTGGCACAGCAGTATGTCTGTGGACTTACAACGCTAGAATCC
>NW_013669950.1:69775-72117 GCF_000517525.1 Limulus polyphemus
CAAATCATAGCTATGAAATAATAAAATTAGAATATAAATAATCATCACATTAGAACTGTTCCGCTTCAAATGGTATCAATGGACGAGCATCAAATCATCAGAGTTACAGAGAAAGAGTAAATAACATACAGGTTAACCACTGCAATTCATTTTTTAGAGAAGCAAAATCCACTGCCACCAATTGCTTATTTAAACTCAGGTTTTCCCAAATATATTATTTAAAGTTGAAGCGAAAACAAACACTTCGGTGACATCTGTTTTATTCTTCTCAACGGCCCTCTAATGGCTCAGCGGTAAGTGTAAAGGCTTATAACCTTCAAAACTGGGTTTCGATACCCGTGGTGGGCACAACACAGACAGCCCATGCTATAGCTTTGTGTTTAATAACAAACCAAACCAAATCTTCTCAAAAATAACAACAAAAAGCTCGAAAAACCGCCTTTACAAAGTACAGAATTCCCTCTTAACAACTAAAACTCCCAATAGACAGAAGTCAAGCTTTTTAAATTACTGATTCAAGTCATGCTCAAGGACATTTTGGTTTTTCTACTTATTATATAACTATTCTTAATCCTCCCTTTTTAATTTCTAAAATGACAGAGATTAGAATTCATCAGCTCAATTCGAAAATAAAAAGATCTTATCGTGTTACTTAGTACAAAGTCACAAAAACGCACGTTGCGATTTCTGATGGCTATGTAATTTATTCTTTTTTTGTTTTTACTTTTTTTCGGTGTTTTCGTTAATAGCTTTTATTAATCTACTGAGGGCGCTATTATGTTTGAGAGATTACAGTGACGACAGTGCTAGTGTTTCAAACTCAAAAAAGTACTTAAGTTTGTTATTTAGTTAAAAACAAAAAACAACTGACTTATTCAAACCACCAAAGGAGAAATTATGGTATTCAAACTTGGAGTAACTTTACCGTTGTCTCTTTTCCACTTGCCTCCCCAGTGGCACAACGGTAGGTCTGCGGACTTACAACGCTAAAAACCGGGTTTCGATACCCGTGGTGTGTAGCTTTGCGCTTAACTACAAACAAATACTTTGTGTGTGTGTGCATGAGGGACCTGGCAACTCGCAATCTGCGGGCCATGGGTTCGAATTCCGTCACCGAACATGCTCGCCCTTTCAGCGGTGGGGACGTTATAATGCGACGGTCAATCTCACTATTCGTTAGTATAAAGAGTAACCCAAGAGTTGGCAGTGGGTGATGTTGACTAGCTGCCTTCCCCCTGTTTATTGCTGCTAAATTAGGGACAGCTAGCGCAAATAGCCCTCGTTTAGCTTTGCGCAAAATTCAAAACAAACCCAAACAATTGTGTATGTGTATGTTGTTTTTTTTCTTAGTAGTTGACTGTATCATGAAATACGTTTGATACTCAAAACACTAAGTATCTCAACAGTTCCATAAAACTGTACCAATTCATTATATCACTGAGATTAATCAACTTTGACATGTCATTCAGGTCAGGTAAGCTTATCACTATACTTACGTGTGTTGGGTTCGCCATTTCATTCAGGTTAGCCAGATTCTTTCAGCTCAGCCACATTTACTAGTGTCTCTAATCAGATTCACATAGGACAGGTTCATCATTCAGGCCAGCCAGACTCCTCACTGTTTATAAGCATTAGCAACGAACTACGTTTTCTTTGTAGCCTTTGGATCAAAAGAGTACCTAGAATTTATTTTATCTATTTGTGTTTTGAATAAATGAGCATTTTCGCATGATTTCAAAGGACCAGATAATGTCCTGAAAAAAAGGGGAGAGAATGAGATAAAGATGTTCACAGGTAAAATCGTTGGCTTTCAAGATTGTTATGTCGTATTAATGGTAAAAATAATAAAAAGTGTGAGAAATGTTTATCAAAAAGTGAAATTGTAGACAATTCGAGTCTCCGTAAACAAAAACAGTTTTCATAATAAAACGACATGTTATCACACACCTTATACCAATATAAATTGACGTATTGCCACCTCTAAAGTTTTGTTTATATCACAAGTACGTTTTAATCTCAAGAATAGTCGATTGGAATTTGTTTCTTTTGGTTGCGATCTTTCGTATAGGAACGATTTTCGATGACTTACTGTTCGCAGGTGGTGAAAATGGAAAACTTTCTTGTTTTTGAAGTAATGGTTAGTTGTTTGTAGGTTGTGAAAATGGAAAACTTTCTTGTTTTTGAAGTAATGGTTAGTTGTTTGTAGGTTGTGGAAATGGAAAACTTTCTTGTTTTTGAAGTAATGATTAGTTGTTTGTAGGTTGTGGAAATGGAAAACTTTATTTGTTTTTGATGTAATGATTAGTTGTTTGTAGGTTGTGGAAATGGAAAACTTTATTTGT